>NC_082663.1:74338928-74644821 GCF_025265405.1 Mesoplodon densirostris | reverse complement strand
CAGGCTCTAGGCACATGGGCTTCAGTAGTTGTGGCACGTGGGCCCAGTAGTTGTGGCTCGCGGGCTCAGTAGTTGTGGCTCGCAGGCTCTAGTGCGCAGGCTCAGTAGTTGTGGCACACGGGTTTAGCTGCTCCGTGGCATGTGGGATCTTCACAGACCAGGGCTCGAACCCATGTCCCCTACATGGGCAGGTAGATTCTTAACCACTGCGCCACAAGGGAAGTCCCCTGTTGACCCTTTCTAAAGCTATTCTGCTTTCTTTTGCATCTCCTCCTGCTGTCTGACCTCTGGAGGGCTTGTCTTCAGCCCAGCTTCAAGGCACGATCCACCTGATTCTTGCCTGCTCTCTAGCCTAATGTCTCACTAGAGCTGCTGGTCACTCTCTTTCCCCACCGTGTTATCATTCAAGCATTTCTGCCTAGGATGCTCTTTCCCTGCCCCCTCAACGCTTTAGCTTGGCTGCTTCCACTCTTCCTATAAATATCAACTCAGGTAGTATCACCTCTGCTACCCATGGAAACATGATGATTCTCTTTTAAAATTTAAGGTTCTCCCATTGGATTATGTCTCTTAGCTAATAGGACAGTGCCCAGCACACTGTGAGTGTTCAGTAAATGTTTGCTCAATGTATTAATAAATTATGCTCTTCATCTTAGTTCTTGAAAATTCCTCTTCCATTTTTACTGCCTGTTCTGTTCCTCTGACCCATTCTGCATTTCACTGCCTTCTCAAGAACAAACATTAGTTCCTATTGTCAACTGCGTCAGCCTAGAACCCTCTGCCTTGCCTTTCAAGATACTCCTAACTCGGCTGGACCTCACCAGATAGACATATTCCAACTTTTGCCCATTGGAGAGCTTTCTCAAAGTGATTTCTCTTGACTGGTCCTGCAGTGCCATGTAAATCCAGCCTGAGCGTCTTCCTACCTATCCGTCAAGGCCCACGTCCACACCCTTTCACAAATACTTCTTTCACTATTCCTTCAAGCAGGGAGCTGGAGGATGCAATATTTGAAAAGAAAAGTCCTAGTTTATACCTGAAAAAATTATTAATCACATCCATTTTACTCTCTTGAATTGTCCTGCTATGGATGATAAACTGTAGGGTAACTCTCTATATAATGTACATGTAAGTCATGAAGCAAAATGTGACAAACACCCGTGAACTCTTTCCTCAAGTTAAGAACTAGCATATTACCAATGACAATGTATATTCAAAAATTTAGTTAGTTGCCATGATTTAAAAATGAATACATTTAACATAAAAAATCAGATTTGGGGTTTCGCTTTAAAAAGCAGAAGACAAGGCAACACTGGGCCTGTATTTCTGGATTATATAAAACAACAACAACCAAAACATGGACCAGGTACTACCTTCTGGTATGCCGTTGTTTTTATCAGCCCTCTTGAATCAGTTATGGTGTTTGGCCCTACATGTGAGTAACTTCTGAGTTTGCCACACTGCCTCTGAAGGACAAAGGGCCCATGTTTCTCTGCCAGGGAAGCAGAGGAACTGTCTGACTTAGAAGAACCTCCAAGTGGATCAGTGACACATTGCCATTTTATAAAGAGAAGGTGACTGAGGCCCTGAGGCCTATAGCAGCTTGATCTCGGTGAGTAACAGAGTTGCCCAATATGGGGTCAACTACAGAGAAACAGAGAGGACCCCAGCATTAGCACCATGGAAGAGTGGGGCTTAATGAACAAACGAGCACCAACTCCCTCTGATTTCAAGGTTGGCCTGCTCTAAATGCCACTAGGAATGCATAAGCATCTGCCCAGCATGGGGACAAAGCACACTAGAAGTTCTGAACTAAGAGCCTGCTGAGCAGACTGTGAGGGACAAAGCACACTGGACTGGAAGGTTCAACGTAGGGTGCAGCTTTACAAGCGACTGGGTGTCACCAGCTTGTTCAGTAGCCCAGAGCCCTGGAAAATGTCAGCAAGCTCTGGATACAGCCTCCCCTGAGTCACCACATCTGTATGATCCACCTCATCCTCCTTTTCAATTTCCTCCCAGTTGACATAAATGCACAATACCCAAATCCTAACCCCTTGCTGAGACTCAGAAAGGACACATTCTACATACAAGTATAACACGGCAGAACTGGGAACACAGCCCAGGTTTCTTGTCTCTTTGTAATTCATTCAATGGTCTAGGAAGGTATTTGGCAGTAAGTATCCTGATTTTCTGAAAGGTATTTTCATGCTTAAATTTTAAGCCAAAAATTCACAAAAAATCCAGCAACCGTGATAACAGTTAACTCTCCCCCTTGGTAGACTGAACGGGCAATGTCAAAGGAACTACAAGTAATAATTCACATTCATCTAGAGTCTCTCCTTTCCTCAACATTTCAAACATGCTTTAGTTAGGAAAGCATGATTATTAGTCCTGTTTTACAGACATAGGGACTGAATGGGGATCAGAGGTGTTCACTGAGTTGCCCACGTCACACAGCAGGGAAGTCACAGAATGAAGATATCCAACTGGACTTCTTTTCTTTTTTAATTAAAAAATTTTTTTTTCTTTATTTGTTTGGCTGCGTCGGGTCCTAGTTGAGGCATGTGGGGTCTTCACTGAGGCATGCGGGATCTTTTGTTGTGGTGCGGGCTCTTCCTTATGGTGCGCAGGCTCCTCTGTAGTTGTGGCGTGCGGGTTTTCTCTCTGTAGTTGTGGCGTGGGCTCCAGGGCGCGTGGGTTCTGTAGTCTGTGGCACGTGGGCTCTAGCTGAGGTGGGAGCTCAGTAGCTGTGGCACGTGGGCTTAATTGCCCCACGGCATGTGGGATCTTAGTTCCCTGACCAGGGATCGAACCCGTGTCCCCTGCATTGGAAGGCAGATTCTTTACCACTGGACCACCAGGGAAGTCCCCCAACTGGACTTCTGACCCCAGACGTAGGGTGTTGTCTTTTACATCCTACAGCCTCTTATGGGGGCAGCTCTATTCGTGTGACTTCTTTGTCTCACAGGTTTCACATGTTCATATTTGTCTATAGAATAAATTTCAAACTCCTTGGCACACATTCAAGCACGAACCTCCCTCACTCAATAGTTATGGTGCAGTGAACACCCAGGTGTTACAGAACACATTTTGAATATTTAAAACTGTTTTCAAACATAACAACAAATCAAACCCAACAAATAATTTATACTACATACTGAATTTAAATTCTGCCAGACACTGTGGTAGATTCTTCACACAGACAATCTCCAAACTTCATGAAAATTTACAATAAGAACACTTATTTGATGGGCTTCCCTGGTGGCACAGTGGTTAGGAATCCACCTACCAATGCAGGGGACATGGGTTTGAGCCCTGGTCCGGGAAGATCCCACATGCTGCAGAGCAACTAAGCCCATGCACCGCAACTACTGAGCCCGCGTGCCACAACTACTGAAGCCCGTGCTCCTCGAGCCTGTGCTCCACAACAAGAGAAGCAACTGCAACGAGAAGCCCACACACTGCAAGGAACAGTAGCCCCCGCTTGCCGCAACTAGAGAAAGCCCGCGTGTAGCAACAAAGACCCAATGCAGCCAAAAATAAATAAATTAAATAAATAAAAATTTTAAAAAAGAACATTTATTTGATAAATGAGGAAACTGAAAGGTTGAGTTCCTTACTGAAAGTCACACAGATAGTAGACTGCAGAGCTAGGATTCCAACACAGAGCTCTCTGAACCCTCTCTGAGTCCATTCTTATTTTCTATGGCCTTTTAAAATGCGGCAGTGATACAAAGGTCATACTCCTTCAATCTTCTGAGGAAAAAAAAAAATCAAAATCTTTCCAAATTTGGGCTTCCCTGGTGGCACAGTGGTTAGGAATCCGCCTGCCAATGCAGGGGACACAGGTTCGAGCGCTGGTCCAGGAGGATCCCACATGCCACAGAGCAACTAAGCCCGTGCACCACAGCTACTGAGCCTGCGCTCTAGAGCCCACGAGCTACAACTACTGAGCCCACGTGCCACAACAAGAGAAGCCACTGCAGTGAGAAGCCTGCATACTGCAATGAAGAGTAGTCCCAGCTCGCCACAACTACAGAAAGCCCGTGCACAGCAACGAAGACCCAACACAGCCAAAAATTTAAAAAACAAAACAAACAAACAAACAAAACATTTCCAGTAGGGAAACGTTTACCATGACATTAGTGTCATTGGTCTGAGGTAAAATCAGGAAGTTAAGGGACTAAGGATGATGGAGAATCAGATTAGTCCCTCTGGGAGAAGCCCCCGTGGAAAAACACCCTGCTTCTAAGCCCGACAGGCTCCCAGGTTGACATTTTCTAGAATCTTGTCAGCTTTGGATCAACATAAAAATGCCAGTACTCAAAACACTTCTTGTTAGGGATGTAAATAGAGTACATGCCCCTCCATCCTGGACTCACACTCTATGTAGGCTGAATCTGTTCTAGTTAGCTCTCTACGTTCTCCTCTTCCCTAAATGGAGGCTGTCCCAGGGTGACTGTTCTCATTCTCCCAAAGTCCTGGTTGGGGACACTGATGATACATTGGAAAGTTCTATTAAAATAACTAATAATAACCGTGGCATCACTAGTCTAGAACTGAGTGTCTCATTTGCCTGTGGAGAGGCTGATGCATTTCAAGAACAACTAATTGAAAGATATGATGTCCTCTTTTTAGAGTGAAATGTGAATTTCTCATAGAAAGATAATTTATTTAAAAAATGAAAAAGGTCAGTAGTGTTTTCCTTTGTGTCCTTTTTTTTTTTTTTTTGCTTTAAGGAATTCAATATGGCTAAAATTCAAATGGAAAAACAAGTCCACGACTGGCTTTGGGACAAGGGCTTCTATTTTATACCAATTAAATGAATTTCAAACATAAAATATATTACATTAGGATAAAATTCTGTGTCGGGAGTAGAATGGTAATACAAGTTCAAAGAGAAAAGAGAATAGTGTAAAATCCCCAAATGTAAAAGAAAAGCTTTCTTGTACATATTTAAAATAAAACGAATAGCAGTGGGTATCAAATTGCTCTGGTACTTAGGCCCTTAAACCCTAAAATTTATAATACAATAGAAATGACATTGTTTGATTCTATTTAAACTTATGAAAACCTTTGGATGTTTATTTAGATATATGCAAAGGGTAACATAACTTTTCAAAGTTGTTTAGGGGTTCAAATGAAAAAGACTTGGAAGTCCCACTGTTCCTAGTAGTTGACTTGGAGTGGCCCGCAGTTAAGGTGGACCTGAGATAGGTCAAGGTTTGCAAACTCAAACATCACAGGTGCCAGGGAGGCTCACATAAATCACTGACAAAGGTCTGGTGGGCACTGGACAAACTGAAGAGCTCATGTCCTGTCTAAAGGGGCAGCCATTACTCAGCTCCAATCAAGCAGTGTTGTGTTAGATTTTAAGCACTCTATTGGTAGATTTTTGTTTTAAAGAAATTCTGTATTTTTACAGGGTATCTCTAAATTTTAAAAGTTTGCCACAAAAAAATTGTTAAAGTGCAATGAAGGTCAAATAAAACTCCCTGTTGGTCCACATCTGGCCAATGTATCAATTGTGAATTCCACTGTGGATGGAGTGGCAGGTGGACTGCTCCTTTGATTTGACCATATTGTATGATGGAAAGCATCTAGGGGGTGGTACTTGATTATTATCGTACCTTTTCTAAAAATAGAGGGGGCCAGTGTTAGAGACTGCTTTTGTGGTCTTTTAAAGTATTTACTTCCTAAAGAGTTTAGTGAACTCTAAGGAATGCTAAACTCAGTCTATAAGTAAGTCAGTCATTCCATACATTCCGGAATGGAATGCATTTAGTACTTGTTATATATATACAGAACCCAGATCTAATTTAATTACGTTGCAAGAATTCATTTTATGCTTCCAGTGCTGTAACATCAACTGACTGCATTGCAGTGCTGGGGACATAATCTACCCTGGGAACTATTTGTAATCTGAAAGCCCCCTTTCAGTCCTAGCTCGAATGAGCATTTTATACAGTTGTTCCTTCCTCCTTCATGAAACTCTTCTCTCGTTTTCGTGCTGACCATGCTACAGTGTCCTCTGTGGGACCCTCTTCTATTTACGCTTAAACGTAGGTATTATCTTAGATGTTCTTCTTGTTCCTTTTCCCTTCTCGTGTTTTCCCTTCTTCCCTCTCCCTCCCTCACTTCTTTTCTTCTCATCTCTTAGCTTCCACTCTTCCAGAACAAACTTATTCATCCCCATAGCTTCAAATGTAATCTCTACAATGATGCCTTTCAGACCATTACTTCCAACCCCGATCCCTCGCCAAAGATCCCAGTTTGACTATTTAAGAGCCACCAGGCAGAATGATCAAATTATCCAAGTCTGAAGTCATCAGTTTCCCCTTGAAAACAAATAAACAAGCAAATGCTCTATGTATGATCCCTCAGTCACCTAGGTGAGAGGCATGAGCCTTTGCTGACTGTCCTCTCCGTGTTTCCTCAGCATTCTTCTTGTTGTTTTTCTTTCCACTCACCAGATTTGAGGCCTAAACCTTATTCCCTGGGACCATGGTAAACACCTCTCAGTCTTTCTGATTTTGCTTCTAAATTTATTCTTCAGACTTCCCTAAGAGTTATTTTGCCTCAAAACCAGTGGGAACATGTTGTGCCTCTCCTCAAAAACCTCGATGGCTCACTGAGTTCTATAAAACTCCCATCCCTTAGCATGGCATCTGAAGAGCATTTTAATATTATGCAGGGTATCAGGAAGTCTTCTGCTCCCCCAAATGATTCTATCACTAAATGTATTCTGGAAGCCCCAAGTTAAATTAAGTGAAGTGGGTTTCTTTACTCTAGGACTTTTTAGAGCTGCTAAAATGCTCAAGTGAATTGTGAATCTCTGCAGTTTCCCAAATATACTTGGTCAGGGGATTCTTTCACCAAGGATGTCTAGGAATATCCCAAGGAGGGTGCTTGCTGAAACCCAGTTGAGGAACTACAGTAACTTATTAACAATGTAGGTAAACTACTTTCTGGGCTTTTCTCCTGCTGCCTGGCTTTACTCACCCTCCATCCCAGCCACACTGCATGCTTCTTCTCCCCAAGCAGGTCATGCACCTGCAGCCCTGGGCTTTGGCTAATTCTATTCCCTCAGTCTGCAATGCTTTTCTTCCACTCTTTACTTACTTAAGCTCTATATATCTTCAAGAATCAACTGAGCAGGTTTTAAAAAAAATTTCCTTGAATTCTCAATAATTAATAAATCTTTCCACTAGCTATTTTGCTCTTCTTTATGTCATGTTTATCTAATGTCTATTCCTCCAAGGAAACTCTAAGTTTCATTTTTCTTTCACTCATTCATGAAATGAGTTCATTCATTCATTCTCCAACAACATCTACAAAAGGTTTACCAACTGCCAAGCACTGATCTGACATGGGAATATACATATAGTAGCATGCACTTTTAAATAACTATTTCAATAGGTTCATCTGTGCACAGACACAACTTCTTGCATGTTTGTACATCTAGAAATGAAAAAGTTCACTGAACTTTTTCTAACAGTGACAGTTCAACATTTTTCTGAGGGAAAAAAGAAAAGAAAAAAGTTGCATATTTGATTTGAAAACAACTCTCCATCGGGGTCACAGGTTGAGTGGAGTTGAACAAATAGGAAGAGCCAATGAAATACCATATATATGATGGCACTTTGAAAACTGTAGAACTATATGAGGCCCATTATGTTGCCTTTGAAAGTTTCTGCTCCAAAGATACTCCATAAGAAATTCTCTTTGGTATGTCAGAGGCAAAACTCTCTCAGGGAGATCACTACCAGACTCTTATGACTCAGCAGTATCTTGGTGTTCTAGCAAGATTCCAGTGCAGAGAGATTTACATCTGGTTAGAGTATGCCTTTTTCTTAAAAGCAAATTGTCAATTATTTTTAGGTTGTCTCATATTTGGTGCCAAGAACAAAATATCCTAGAATTCGGCTGGGATTAGGAATGGGTCATGAGAATTGGGATGTGGTACGGGTGACTGATTGTACTTTTGCAACTTCATGGGAAGAAGATATAAATTGTAGCATAGCAAGAGTGCCTACTTCCAATGGGGTCTGTGGGTTCACATACCAGTTTTTAATGCAAATATCAAGTCATCAAACTCCTGCGACTCCTCATCGGCTATTAGTGACCCCTGGCCATATCCTCCAGAGGAAGGGAACGTGGCGCCATTCTGTGAGCTTGGCTTTAAGTCAGGGCTGGCCTGGCTGGCTTGTCGGAAGGATGCTCTCTCCCAGTCAGGTGGCACCTTTTTGGGTTGGCATTGGGAGAAAAGGAAACCATAATATGAGTACATACATACTTATCCTGAAATCTATATGAGCTATTTATCTCTGCATCTCATTACAAAGACTAAGTGAAAGGGCTGTTGAACTGTTTAGAATTGACCTTTAATTTTACCTTTGTTCCTTAGAAAAGTATGTCTCTCCATGAGACAGTCTAATCTGGCGATGCTAAACAATTTCTCTACGAGGATTACTTGTAGATTTCTAAGCTGTCATGCGTGGAAGAAGAGAATTATTTTTTAACGCAATCAATACGTTAATTTTTTTCATAGAATATGTGCAAAGAAAGCTGTTAAAAATATAAGAACTGGAGAACCCTCCTAAATCTTTAAGATACAACATATAATCTTAAGTATAGTAGCTATCTATGAGGATATACTGAATTGAAAATAAAAGCTCTTTGATAGAATGCTAAAGTCCTCCTTTTTAAAAATTAAATGATTAAAAAGGTAGTTCTATCTTGAAATGAGTAAATGTATTTGCTTCCCTTGTGGTTACTGGTAAATACCCCTTAATCCTTCCTTTCCTAATGCCTTCCCTTCTCTGCGTGGCTTTCTGGAATGTCTCTGCCAGTCCCTCATTGACAGCTGGATCAAGGCCAATTCTAAGCCTCTGAGGGATGCAGAGCACACTTTAGGGTATGCCACTGCGCTCCACCCCCAGTGAACATTCAAGTAGTGGCTCAGGCCAGGAACTGAACCGTCACAGCTGCTGCCTCCCAATATAAGGTTCTCTGAGACACTGCGGGGATGCCTCGCACTGAGAAAAGTGATTTGAGCGCTGGAGAAATAAATTTGAGAGAACGTGAAACCTTAAAAGATTTCACGAAGAAGCAGAACATCTGGACTAGCACTGTTCAACACAGTGATGGTTCAATACAGTTCAGTATAGTACTGTGATGCCACAAATGTTTTAGATATTTGTGCTCCATTATGGTAGCTACCAGATACACGTGGCTATGGAACACCAGAACGTGGCCAGGGTGACTGATGAAGTGAATTTTTATCGTTATTTAATTGTGGCTAGTTTAAATTTAAACAGACACACATGGCTAATGGCTAATGTATAGTCTCGATCTAGACAAATGCTAAACTGGGTAGCCAAGTAAAGAGACAAAAACCATTTTTTTAAAGATTTACTCCCACACTGCTGATCTTAACAATATCTGTTTCTATTGTTATCACCTGGGATGTGAAAATAATTCAGTTTTAAGAGCTTATGGGATATAGAAATGGTACTAGATTGCTGAACACTTTAGGGTACTAAACACATATCAAGATTTTTAAATATGGTACTTTATTTGTGATCACTTACCTTAATTTTCACCTGACATGAATAAAACTACTTTCTAAATTAACATGGAAGACAAAAAAATATCATTGAGCAGGTAGATTATCTATTTACCTACTTAACTATCTATAAACTGTTTTCTTTTCAGACATATGCACTTTGATTTCTTGCCATTTTTCAGGATGCAAACACAAATACTGTTCCCCTTGGCTCTTTAATACAGAGACACTAACATGGGCTGTGTAAGGAACGGTAGGCAAGCCCATCTCAGGCACTGCAGAAGTTGTCAGGGATCTGTTTACCACCTCTTCCTGGACAAATGTCTTCAGGTATGTTTCAAAATACAAGCAGTGGTACCAATGCTATGGGTGGCACTACTGAGAGGTTGATGGCAATGTGATTTAGACACAAGAACCCAAAATGACATGGAGGGAGAACACTGGGAGGTTTATTTGTTTGTTGGGGTTGAAGTAGTGGATTGGCATGAGTAAAGGAAGAGAGCTGTGAAAATATTTCCAGGAAGAAACAGTATTTGAAAAACCATTTCTGAAGCAGATTCAGTCACTGCTATAACCAATTAGGAAGCTTTTGAAGAAAGAGCTCTGATTTCCCAGTATAAACTGCTGGTTAATAGAGCTCACAAAGCAAGGAGGACAAAGAATTAGATAACAGACATGATACCATGGTAAGCACAGCAAATACCAGAGATCAGACAATGTCAGTAGGAAAAGGATTTAAAAGTTACATGGCACCATTTAACTTGTACTCCATAACATGGAAAGGTTGTATATCAAAAAGTGAGAAAGAGAGACAGAGAAGGAGAAAGGGCAAGGGCAGGCACCTCCTCCATAGCACTGATCAGATTCTGGGTAGACTTGCTGATCTCCCCTCCAGCAGGAGGCATTCCACTCCCGGGTGTGAAGAAGGCTGTGCTGGGTCCTGGGTGCCCATTCATTTCCACTGTGTAACTGGCCTTCATAGGGCAACACGTCTGGTTATGCAGAATGAAATAAACCACAAAAACGTACAGTCCCTGCAAAAGAAGAGAACACTAGCATATTAAAGGAAGTCCTGCTATCCTAGCTAAAGAATAAACATGATTGTAAGTATAGCTGATTTTCTACAAGTGTTCTCCAAATGCTACCCAAAGCTGGGAATGACAGAACATGTTCGAAGTCTACCAACAGGCCACTGTAAATTTCTGAATGTCACAAAAGTTCTTCAGTGTCATTTGAGAAAACTGCTCTCTCACTTAGAAGTCTTTTTTTTTTTTTCTTGGTTAGAATATCAGTAACTCTGAATCTAGCTCTACAAATACATGAAAACAGAATTGCAGAAGTATATCTGATTAGCTGTGTACATTTTGTTTTAGAGGGCAAACCTCTTGCCTTCTGAAAAATTACTGTCTTTTCCCACCTATCTCACTTAATCTCATTTTTTTTTTTTCTTAGCAAAATGGGGAGTAATGCTCCAGCCACCTTGGAGACTCAGGGAAGCACAGCACTAATTAAGCCTTCTAATTCTGTTTAAATATCTCACCTACTTATCTCAGTTGGAAATAAAATCGCTGGGTAGGGACTCAGTATGGACTGCTTAATATTTAGCATGCCTTGTTTCTCAGTAAACGTTACATGAGAATGACAAAGCTATCTTGTGCATTCTTAAACATCTGCAGGCCCTTTAAATTCTTTTGCAACCTAGTCAAACTCTTGACAATTGCTCTGTTTCCCGTCACAGAGAGCAACTCACATTTTACAATTGTGTTCCAGACACTGCCTACACTGGCTTTCCTTCATGATTTCTACAAGGGATCTACTGTATACTTCTAATGGTGCTTCTACAAAGCTTGGTAATTTTGACCTTTACACTCAGCCAATAAAATATGTTAAATTGTGACTTTTGTGTCTGTTAATCCTGGTGTTTAAGTTTTGGAAGCAAATAAGAATCTCCTTAATTACTAAACTTCTTAAATTAATCCACAAAAATGAAAGCAAGACACTCAGCTTGTTATAGAAAAAAAGGAGTTAATGTCAAGATCTTCATAAAACACAAATAAGTATGGTCATTTTTTTTAAAGTTTGCATTCTCCCATAGCTCCTAATATTTCTGGCAGTGTAGAAGCAGTAAAGCAAACAATATGGTGGGCTTAAAACTTGTATCTGCTGGTATAAACAGTAAAAAGTCTATTAGAAAATCCTTAAGGCACAAGAATTACAACTTTTTTTTTTTTTTTTTTTTTTTCTTTTTGCGGTATGCGGGCCTCTCACTGTTGTGGCCTCTCCCGTTGCGGAGCACAGGCTCCGGATGCGCAGGCCCAGCGGCCATGAATCACGGGCCCAGCCGCTCCGCGGCATATGGGATCCTCCCAGACCGGGGCACGAACCCGTATCCCCTGCATCGGCAGGCGGACTCTTAACCACTGCGCCACCAGGGAGGCCCACAACTAACTTTTAATGTAAAATGAAATTAGAGGACAGTCTGCAAGGTAGGAATGCTAGCATTTGATCTCTGTTGCCATTTCTGGAATATTGTTATAAATTAGGCCTTTCTCCTCTTTTTACTGGAATGACCCCTTCCTGAGTTGGCATCCAGTCTATGTAATTAACAAATATGTTTTAAAATCAGTGGTTTACCTGCTAAAAATATTTTAAAATGTAATTATTCTAACCGTGATATAAAATTAGTAACAGAAATGTTCATTTCCTTTTGAATTGGGCTCGTTTTGGTTTTTTGGAAACAACATTAATATTCTAAATTACGTAGGGTAAGTGAATTAGTTTCACATGCAAATGATGTCATGTACATTAGCAGAAACAAATCTTCCTGAAAACATACACATCCAAAATTTTTCTTGTACAAGTAATTTTTCACATGGGTATGACCTAATTATATTGGCCACAGACAAAACAGGAAAAAAATTAAACTGTCAGCCTTAAAAACTGTGAGAACGTCACCGATTTATTTCAGGATTTCTCTTAGCGTTACTAAGTAATAGGGTAAAAGCTGGATCAGGAAAAAAAAAAAAAGAAGTCCTAAAAATCCATCTCCAAGGATCCATTTGTTAAAACAGCACTTCTCTCTTGTTTGTTTTTATATCTAGTCTTTTGTGTTTCAGTTAAGGAACTGTCTGCTGAAAATAACTTGCATGTGAAAACTGCATGTTTTTTTTTTCCTTAAAAGCATATTTACATATACAGTAAATATTCTGAATCTTTTAGATGTGTGCCAGGAAACATAAACACTGTTAAAATGGAAAGAAAAGAATGCTTAAATGCAGATTGTATGACATTTGCCTGTGCCCAGCCCAGGCTGGGCGAATATAGAAAAAGGACCTTCATTATCCAAAGTACTCAGCTGTGGAGGTTTCTGACCTCAGAGTAAAAACAAGTCCCTATTCCAAACGCTGTATGTTAAATCTCAGGCTCTCCTTTGTATGATGTTCCGTAAAAGAATTTTAAGAGAGAATCTAGAATCTCAATTATTCAATCCAATCTGCAGACCACCCCTATGTGCACTGCCAGATAATGAGATGCAAGGATAGAACACTGGCTGCTACTCCCAAGTTGCTCACAAAGAAAACAATATCCTAAAAAATAATAGGTTAACTCTTCCAGAAGCAGGACATATATAATTCATCTGTCTTTCCTTTTCCTTATTTAGTGAAAGCTTACAGAGAAGGAAATTCTTTCTGTGCATTGTTGTTTTGATTATTTTGTTGGGTCTCCTACTACAATGATGAAAAATGCTTTCAAAAGTCTTTAGTTAGATTGTATCTGGATTGGCCAACCTTGGATTCCTTTTGATTCAGGAATTTAAACTTATTAGCAAACCTTCAGTGAGACACAAACGAGACCAAAATGATCTAAAGGAGTTAATAAATACTCTAAACATCTGAAGGAGCAAATAAGTACAGAAGATTTTGGCTGCTTATCTCAAAAATTTATGTTGGTTCCATATGAGGTGGGAAAGAATCAACATTGCCATTTGCCAAATTTACCCAAGAAGTGATGGCAGAGAAGTGGGTAAAATGGGAAGCTGATTAAGCTGCCTATCTCTGAAGGAAGTGAAGTCTCAGGGCTTCATACTGATTTGGAGATCTCATCTGAGTATCCCCTCTGAGGACTAAGATACAGCTCTTAACTAAGAATAGTTAAGCTTCGCAGGACTTGTAAAAAGATCTCAGAGGAGGGTAAAACCAGGTATCAAACTGTAACTAAAGGCACAGTCTTAGGCAGCAGTCTTTTTTGTCTCTGCCTCTCCCATCCCATAATTTCTTCAGGTTACAGAAAAGTGGTTAAACTATCAATGCATTAAATGAACCCATTTAACAGCTGCCCAGGCTCATTCCTTTAATTTTATCTGTCTCTAAATAAAGTGAAATATTAGTTCATTATTTTGTCTGCATTCTGAATGCTGGCCTGCATGCACAGCCAGTTGGAGCTAGTGTGACAGAACAGTGAGCACAGACACACCCACACAGCAAGAGCTCTCAGCAATCCTGACCTGATGTGTTCAGCAACCTGACATATTGACTCCACATGGCCTCTATTTCTAATATTTACTTTAGATTCTGGCAAAGAGTTATTATATGTGATAAAAATATGCTGGTGATAGTGTCTCGCTAGCCATTAAAACACGAAGAATTGAATCAGTCTAGATATTAAAATATAAATGTGATAGTGGTATTAGCACTTAAATATTTGAGGAATAAGAAGCTAGAGACCTACAAGCAATGAGGGATTGGTCTTACAGACACTGTATATCTCACGGATGCCTTGACAGTTGATGAACAACTGTGCTGTCAGTAGCTGGAACTGATTATGGATAAGGCATATCATGACTCAGAAAATTTGAAAATAAAGGAAGAGATTTTGCTAATATAAAATTCCAATGAATTAAGATTTAAAAAAAAACAGAGAGATTAAAGGAATTAAAGAAGCTACTCCGTAAGAAAAATACTCAAGAATTGGTAATTGCTCTCCTTGAAACAGGGAATCCAATGAATGTAACTGAAGACGAATAAAAATATATAATACTAACACAAGAAAAGCTTCCTGGAGAAAAAACAAAACAAAACAAAAACTTAATCTGAAGACTGAAGGTATAATACCACGTACTCTGGAAATTTTGATACAGATTCTTTAATACCACATCATAGCCTTATTAGGTTTTAAACTTTAAGAGATTCCAGTGGGGAAAAAACCAATCTCTTAATAAGTGGTAAATTTTATGCTGCCTTCAGACTTCTTTACATCAACTTTTAGTGTTAAAAGACAATGGAGGGACTTCCCTGGTGGTCCAGTGGTTGGGACTTTGCCTTCCAATGCAGGGGGTGCTGGTTCGGTCCCTGGTCGGGGAGCTAAGATCCCATGTGCCTTGGGGCCAAAAAATCAAAACATAAAAAACAGAAGCTATATTGTAACAAACTCAATAAAGTCTTAAAAAAAAATGGTCCATATCAAAAAAAAAATCTTAAAAAAAAAAGGACAATGGAGCAATATCTACTTAGTTCTGTGGGAGAAAGTGGTCCAAGAATATTATACCCAGCCAATATAGCATTTGAAATTATCAAACATAAAAATGTTGGGAATGCAGCATTAATAAATTTTCTTGGGGAAAAAAACTTATAACCCAAACTACATGATAATAAAATATAACTAACAAAGAGATGAATTGTCCATACCAAGGAAAAAACAGAATTCAGTAATGACGATGGTAAAAGGATCATGTAAATGGACCTGCATCTGTGCATTTAGATACAGGACCAATCTTAAAAAAATTATCAGAATTACAGTTATAGATTCAAATGTAAATGTTAAGTCTAGACAATGTAAAAAGTATAATATTAACCAAAAAAATACTTAAGATTGGGAAGAGTGAAAATGGGAGAAGCTCTGAGTATTGATGATTTTATCATCTTTTATAGTATGTAGTCAATTGACACTATAAAATTGAAATACCTAGCTCATAAAAAACAGTGATTCCAATCCTTTACTATATTTATAATTTCTTTTCTTAAGAGAGACCTTTATTTTTCTTGTGATGATTAGTATATCTTTTGTGGTATAGAAGCATTTTTTGATATTCAACAATTATTTCTCTTCCATTTTAGTTTTTCTTGTGACAAATTCAAATAAATTGAAATTAAAATTTTTATTGGGTGGGCCAAAAGGTTCATTTGTTTTTTTCCATAAGATGGCTCTTAGCACTTAGTTGTCTTTAACTTCATTCGAGACAGTTTTGTTAGACTGTATGTGACAGCTGTCATATCAGCATGCAATTAAAAAAAGACAACAATATTGAATTTTTGTGTAGCCATTTAAATATTGAAGATGGAAGAAAAAAATGCAACATTTTTTGCATATTATGCTTTATTATTTCAAGAAAGGTAAAAAAAGATATGCAAAAGGATTCGTGCAGTGTATGGAGAAGGTGCTGAAAGTGTCAAAAGTGGTTTGCAAAGTTCGTGCTGGAGATTTCTTGCTGGACGATGCTCCATGTTTGGGTAGACCAGTTGAAGTTGATAGCGATCAAATCGAAACAATAATTGAGAACAATCAATGTTATATCACACGGGAGATAGCCGACATACTCAAAATATCCAAATCAAGCACTGAAAACTATTTGCACCAGCTTGGTTATGTGAATCTCTTTGATGTTTGGATTCCACACAAGTTAAACGAAAAAAACCTTCTTGACCATATTTCCACATGCGATTCTGTACTGAAATGTAATGAAAACTTTTCGTTTTTAAAACAAATTGTGATGGGCGATGAAAAGTGGATACTGTACAGCAATGTGGAACGGAAGAGACTGTGGGGCAAGCAAAGTGAACTGCCACCAACCACACCAAAGGCTGTTCTTCATCCAAAGAAGGTGATGTTATGTATATGGTGGGATTGGAAGGGAGTCCTCTATTATGAGCTCCTTCCGGAAAACCAAATGATTAATTCCAAAAAGTACCACTCCCAATTAGACCAACTGAAAGTGGCACCTGACGAAAAGTGTCCAGAATTAGTTAACAGAAAATGCACAATCTTCCAACAGGATAACGCAAGACGGCATGTTTCTTTGATGACCAGGCAAAAACTGTTGCAGCTTGGCTGGGAAGTTCTGATTCATCTGCATATTCACCAGACATTGCACCTTCAGATTTCCATTTATTTCGGTCTTTACAAAATTCTCTTAATGGAAAAAATTTCCAATCCCTGGAAGACTGTAAAAGGCACCTGGAATAGTTCTTTGTTCAAAAAGATAAAAAGTTTTGGGAGGATGGAATTATGAAGTTGCCTGAAAAATGGCAGACGGTAGTGGAACAAGAGTACATACATTGTTCAATAAAGTTCTTGGTGAAAATGAAAAATGTCTTTTATTTTTACTTAAAAAACTGAAGGCACTTTTTGACCCACCCAAAGTATTATAGCAACTATAATATGGTCACATTATTTAAATTTTATTTATAATTAGGCATCCAATCATATTTAGTATGTCTAGAAAGATGCCTGAAATGATGTTCACTTAATGTTGTTATTTTTACTTTAAAATAGTCAATAGTCTTTGAGACAAAATGACATACATATGTATAAAGTAGGAATGATTTGTTAAATGATCCTTTATATTTAATGACCTACTCTTTCTGGTGTTCTCCACTAATTTCCATATAATTGGACTTCTCTTATATCATTTCCCTTTCCCTTCAACCTGCATAAGTTCTCTTTAGGATTTCTTAAAGCTCAGATTTTTTGAAAATAATTCTTTCAGCTTTTGCCTGAAAATGTCTTTACTGCACCTTCCTGTTAGAGGGATATTTTCACCGGATATAGATTTCTAGGTTAATAGGTTTTGTTTTCTCATTTGTTACAGGACTTTAAAGATGTCATTCCATTGTCTTCTGGTTTCCAGAGTTTCTGATGAGAATGGTATTAATTTTTATCATTATTTTCTTGAATACAATGTTCCCTTCACATCCCCAAGCTGCCCTCATGATTTTCTACTCAGATTTTCAAGAGTTTGACTATGATATTCCTAGGCATATTTTTCTTTGCTTGGGATTCTCTAAGCTGTTTGGATCTGTGGTTTCTACTAACAAATTTGGAAAATTCCTGGCCATCATTATAGTCACCTAATAGTTATGAGGATTACTTATGGATGAAGTTTGAAGTGACTTTAAAAGTTTTTAATCTTTATATATATATATTTTTCGGTACGCGGGCCTCTCACCGTTGTGGCCTCTCCCGTTGTGGAGCACAGGCTCTGGATGCGCAGGCTCAGCCACCATGGCTCACCGACCCAGCTGCACCACGGCATGTGGGATCTTCCCGGACCAGGGCACGAACCTGTGTCCCCTGCATCGGCAGGTGGACTCTCAACCACTGCACCACCAGGGAAGCCCAATCTTTATATTTTTATTATTTGTTTCAATTCTTCATAATAAATATTTATAATTTTTCCAAAAATAATAATGATTTTAAAAAAGTCTAAGCAAATTTGTCAGTATATTAGTAATAAAGGGAACATGGACACAGGGACCATTTATTAATGCTGTTTTTCTTTTCTATGTTTTTAAAACTTTGAAGCACAAAGATATTAAAATAATAGGAATATTGTTTTTGGAGACCCAGGGAAAATGTGCAATTTCAAAATCTCCAGGTATATGTTAATTCTGTTATGAAAAATAGTTAAGAAATAGGCAGTGTAATCCTACAAATGGCCTAATCAAAACCACCTATCTTTTGGATAGCCTAAGAAAGAGCACAAAACAATGTAGGATAAAGGACTTAGAGGAATGAAATCTTCATTAAAATTAGGCTTTTTTTTTTTTCAACTCAAAAATTACAAATTTGGGATTACAAAAAGAATATCTTTCATTAAATTGTAACCTCCTAGAAAGCAAGAGATTATGTCCAGTTAGCTCATAGTTGTATTTTTTAGTTTATAGCATGGTCCCTGGCACACAGGAGGAGCTTAAGAAATATTTGTTAAATAAGAAATTCTGGTGTTTAAGTTTCATCAGTGGGAGAGAGTACGATGGAGTGGGGACAGGCAAGTGTTCGTTTTAGTCCTCTAATTTTCTCACTATAGTTAGGTAATTTGGTATTTGCTCAATAAAATTTTGTTTTGGCTCAGTCTTTGTGGTGTTTTTTGTTTTTTGTTTTTTGTTTTTTTTTGCGGTACACGGGCCTCTCACTGTTGCGGCCCCTCCCGTTGCGGAGCACAGGCTCCGGACGCGCAGGCTCAGCGGCCATGGCTCACGGGCCCAGCCGCTCCGCGGCACGTGGGATCTTCCCGGACCGGGGCAGGAACCCGTGTCCCCTGCATCGGCAGGCGGACTCGCAACCACTGTGCCACCAGGGAAGCCCAGTCTTTGTGTTTTATACATTACACATGCCAAGACTCTCTTATGGGAGAGTGAAGCATCCACTCTTGGCTGGGTCTCTGCTCTTCTGGGTCACTGCCCCTCTGGTGGTAGGCTTGTTTGGTGCTGAATCCCCAGGTGACTTCCTGGCTGTCTCTGCCTTCTCTGCTGGGACTGCGTTTGCATACTGCTGCTGCTTTTTCTTGTGACTACTTCTCCTTACAGGGCTTCAAGCTTCTGCTTTTGTTCTCCCCTTGGTAGACACCCCTGTGAAGTCTCTGTGATTTCTTGTTTTTGGCTTCACATAGCTCTTGGGCTGCTGACCTACTGCTGTTTTGCATCACCAGTGACTCAGCAGCAAAGACAATGGATGTCATGCCAATGACAGAATTGAAAAGACAAATGCAGTATATGCATTTGTACATTTTTTTCAGGTGTGAGAAAAGTAGGAATTACATTTTTCATTGCTTCATATTTTTTGAACTGCTCTTATTTTTCACAGTTTAAGTTGCTTTTGTTAATGTTCTTATTTACAGTAAGAATCTTCAATCTAACATGTGCATTAAATATACAGAGAAAGGAAACAAGTGAGTCATCTTGATGGCCATTGGTTATCAGTGCAATTGTAATATTTAGAACTTTTTGGGAACAATTATCATCCAACTGCTCTTAAAAATATTTGGATGGGATCGGTAATTACCTAGTGTTCACCATGGGTTATCAAGTTCGTCTAAAATTTCTTATTAACTTAAGGGACACGATTTATTCAGAACAAGGAGAGTCAACAGAAGTTCAGTTAACTTAGTCTGCTGGCTTCAGACATGTCTGTGACTGAAATATCTGGGTAGCAGGGCTTCACTTTCAAGGTTGGAGCTTCAAAAGATGTCTATTCTAAATATTGTAAGTCCTAGGAGCAACAGTTCTATGTGTTTTTTTTTTTTTATCATAAATATCCACAGCATAGACAAGATATTTTTTCTTTTATACAACTAAAGTTTCTATCTGCAATTTAAGAACCTATTTCTCTGTGTGTCACTTATGGACAGGAGAAACATTTGCTCAGTCTTTTTTGAGATTAATACTCATGAATCAAAAGACACTTATTAGGTTATGCCTCAGCAATTTCATCTCCAGAAGGTATGGTCCCTTTTCCTTTCAGCTTTTCTTCTTGAAACTTGTTCTACAGGACTTCATCACAGAGACTCTCAATGTTCTTTACGCTTCTGTTAAGTTTCAAAGCATGGAGTGCTAATCAGTCATGATACTACTTATCAGGAGACAGACTATTTTTCACAAGATAGAAGGAACTGAAAATTAAGTTTTTTGTTTTTTTTAAGTTACAACAACACAAACACCTGATCCCACCAACACCCTGTTTTGAGAGTTGCTAGATAAGAAAATTTTCAGAAGTACAAATTGAGTTGGTGGTAGGATTGAGGGGCAGAGAAGGCTGGAAGTGGTCATGACAGTACTGGGATGGAACTAAATAATGCAGAAGAGGTTTGGAATATGAGGATAATTTTTTTAAAGGTTTTAATAAAAAGTGGAGAAGAGATTCAAGTTGGATTAAGCTTTGAATGTGAAAAATGTTTTTAACTGAAATTACAAAAATGCCAAATTGTACCATGACTATTTATTTAAATATTGTTATATTTATAAGTACTTAAAAAAATAATTTGAACCATTTTTGGTTTACTCTGAGAAATCTCTGCCACAGGCACTGGAAATACCTAGAGTCTGCAGAACAGTATTATTAATAATAATAACAATGACAATAATAAAATAAAGTGAGTTGTTTCCTTGTCCTCTGGGGTGGTTTTCCTATGCAGAAGATATTATTCAGAAGTTTACTATTAGTTTTGTCTAACAGTAAAAAGTCTGCAGCGTGTCCAACAAACTATGGTGAGGGGTCAAATCGGCCCACTGCCAATTTGTACACTTATTCCAAATCACCAAGATGTACACTTTAAATATCTTACAATTTCATTTGTCAATTATACCTCAATAAAGCTGAAAAAAAAACCCATAATAATAAAAAGGACAAACTACTGATACACATAACAACATGAATGAATCTCAAAATCAGTATGCTGGGTAAAAAAAAGCCAGACATAAAGGAGTACCCACTGTATGATTCTATTTATACAAAGTTCTAGAAACTACAAATTAATATACAGTGACAGAAAGCAGATCAGTAGTTGCCTGGCTATGGAAACAAAGGGAGGGATGTTCTGCAAGGGGGCCTGGGGAATCTTTTGGGGGTGATGGAAATGTCCTGTATCTTGACTGTGGTTTCATGAGTGTGTAACCACCTGTTTTTTTTTTTTTTAAGCTGAAGAACAAACTAGAGTTTTGAATTTGTTGTTTTAATAAAGTGAACACTAATCTTTTAAACCAAGGGTCAGCAAACTTTTTTCTTGAAGGGAGTCACATAGTAATATTTTAGACTTAGCAGGGCATATGGTCTCTGTCGAAACTACACTGAAATTTGAATTTCATACAATTTTCACATGTCACAAAATATCATTCTCCTTTCTATTTTTTCCAGCATTTATAAATGAAAAAACCATTCTTAACTCTATAAGAACTTTTTAACATAGTTTTGGTCAGCATCCTTTAAATTGCCTTTTCTAAAGGCCTTAAAAATTTAGCATTCAGATATCTGTTAACAACTCTATGGATTAATCTTAATTGTTTGTGCAGTGATAGGAGATCAAAGAATAATGTTCATGATGACGAAAAGGGAAAATTAAATGACCCAGTGCCAATAAAAATAAGAGAGGAGAAGGGATCATTTTGCTGTGGAAACTAAATTACATACCATCCATGCTGAAGTGAAAATAAGATTATTGTAAGTACAAGACAGGAGATCAGGAGAAAAGGCAAGGTTAGAGACGTAAGTGTGCAAATAGCTGTGCAGTGGTAAAAGCTGAAGCCATATGGTATATGATTTTTTTAAGGAAGACACTATGTAGAGGAAAATGCTGAGTGCTCAGGATTCGGCACAGCTGGAGAACACGTACAGGAAGAGGAACAAGTGAAATAAACAAGGAACGACCGACTGGTCAGGCAGGTCAGATGACAGAACAGCCACAGCTCACTATATCAGGGACCCCAAGAGAAGACTCTGTTCCAGGAGAGAGAGGTGGTCCACATCAGCACAAACAGACATTAAGAAGAAGTGAAAGGAGGCATTCCTTCACTGCAGATGTAACTGATATCTTTGGGAAAAACACAACCAGATCATTCCCTAACCCAAGGGTAGCTTTTCCTTGATAGCACTATATATTATATACTGCAGTCTATCGTCACCCCCAACCAGAGAGCAATGAGAAGAGACTGAAATACATAATACACAGAGTTGTCAAGAAAAAGGTACCCTTAGGTTATGGAATGATCTGACACACGACATGAGATCAGCCAGTTTGATAACTACATGCTGACACTGGATGGGGGGGTTTTCCTCCTTCCACCTCATCTACTTCATTCATTATTATTCTTAGAGCAAAAGACTATATAGCACAGAGTTTAATTCCTTTAAACTACAAACTTCACTTCAGGCATTCCATCTGAAGATACTCAATGAACATTGAATATTTCACATTTTCTACAACGGGTGTGCCTGCCTGCCAATATTAAGTCAACTCTGATAACCAAGGTCCCTTTGGGAGATGCCAAATTTTTGTACTTTTGACTTATTCCTGTCCCACAGGTTGCTGAAGGTGGACAGTCAGCCAATGACACGTAACTACTGGGCTTCTACATCTTTTGTATTGCTTTTGAAAGGAAAAAAAAATCTAGTAAGCTTTTAAGAAATTATTCATTTCATTATAACATGGTTAATCAAATATCAAAGGTGATCTAAATGGCCTTGTTTTAGAAACATTCTTGGATGAGTCAATTCCAAAATAAGGATAGTCTATATAGACTTTTAAAGAAATGTGGAACTCAACATCCTATGATTTGCTGTACTGAAACTCACAGGTTATAAATCATGCACTGAAGAGAAAGAGATTTCTTATTATAAGTGGCAAAACTGGCAAATTCTGAGACATCTCACCAGCAGGTAGAAACTCTGAGTTACCACACTTCTGGGAATCTTTTCATTTATAGATTTGAGATAATATAGCACGTAAACGGAAATCAATAATAATTCTAGATATTAAGAACCAGATTACACATTATCAAAATATTATTTGGGGCTTCCCTGGTGGCGCAGTGGTTGGGAGTCCGCCTGCCGATGCAGGGGACACGGGGTCGTGCCCCGGTCTGGGAGGATCCCACATGCCACGGAGCGGCTGGGCGCGTGGGCCATGGCCTCTGAGCCTGCGCGTCCAGAGCCTGTGCTCCTCAACGGGAGAGGCCACAGCAGTGAGAGGCCCGCGTACCGCAAAAAAAAAAAAAAAAAAAAATATATATATATATATATATATATTATTTGTTATTATTTTCAAATACTCTTTTCTGATGATTAATGAGCTACTTAATAGGGATAAATCAGTTAGTATCTTTTTATTGCAATTTTCTAGTCAGTGAAACAAGGACACTTAAGATATCTCTAGGAATGCTCTATGGAGTAATTAATTTACTAACAAAACTCTAAAAATGTATGGATATTTTAATTTTAAAGAGCAAAATTTAAAGCAGCCCAAGTTCAATTGTTAACATTTATTGCAGAAGGGGGAAGAAGAAAGAAAAGAAAATACAGAGAAGCCAACGCCCCTGCACCCCAAATTTATACCAGATCTTAACACTCAGAAATAACCACTCTATCTTGTCTATGAACTTTCTTAAAACTACAATTTCTAGAGAGGGTTTATTTTCCCCAACCTGTTAATTATGTAAGGACATGTTTTTATATGTAAGCATTTTTTTTGGGAAAAAGAGCTGACGGTTGGATTTACAATTGGGCGATAGCTGAAGAAACCTCAGATCTTGGTTTGCCTGGGATAGTCCCGGTTTGCTTGGGATTCCTGGTTTAGCCTGCTGTCTCAGCATTTATATTAACATCACCCCCTTTCACTCAAGTGTCAATGACAATGAATTATATGGCAATTTAGTAGGGCTAGATAGGGCTCAAGAAGGATCCTGCATTGTGGAAGAACTCCTATTTGAAACAACAGAGCTATTGAGTATATCCTAATAAAAATCCAGATTCTAACCAGCCCTCTTTATGTAAGGATGGTCTGCAATTTAAATTCTCTCCTAACAATCTTCAATTCATTCATTAATACATAATAGCTGAGTGTTCACCAAGAAGTGCACTTAGGTTCCACACAGGCAGTGGACAGACAGGCTCAGTGCTTTCTTGAGTATTTCATGCCCAGTCTCATGGTTCAATGCTTGGAGCTCCACCAGGAGTTCCTCTGCTTCCTAAATCTCAGATCGCTGCCTGAGGGGGAAATAGGTGAAGTGGAAGATGGGTCCAGTGACTGGCCTTACCTAAATTTGGGGATACTCTTCCAAATATTTTATCTTTCTTACTCAAAATAATGTTGTATACTATTCTTTGAAAAGTTTTTGTGGGTCTAGTATAGGAAAATTCTGTGATTCATAAAATAATATAAAAGATGTGGTATCTGTTTCAAAGAATTTACACTAGAGTTAAAAAATATGAGGCATATAAATTAATTAAGTCCTGTGGCCTAAAATGCCTCCTATGATGCAGGTCCACACTCCCAAACTTCTTTCACAACAGAATTTTTCAACTTTGTGATAGTCGGTAAGTTTCATATGTGGGCATGTATTATCTCTTGTGATGAAAGTCAAAGGAAAAAAAAGATTTAGTTTCATGTATTGATTCCATAGCCAATATTTCAGAACACAATTTATATATATGTTATACTGGTAGTAAAAGGTAAATTTTTAGTTAGTGCCTCTTTTAATGACCATGACCTTAAGTCAATCAATTAACTTTTTTTTTAAAAAAAAGAACACTTTAAACAGAGCATTTCTCTTCCTTAGACCAAAACAAGTATACCAATCAGCAAAGTGGGTATTATATTGTTTTATATTTGGAGTCCAAGAACACTATGTATTATCTTCTACTCTTTTAGGAAGTGGAGTGTTTAATTCTTACGATTGATAATTTAACAAAAACTCAAAATAAGGACTTTATTCTAGCCCTAAACTTAATTTTCTTGACTGGTTATAATCATTCTCTTGTGGAGAATGGGATTTAAAGTCATATATCTTAGAATTTAATGTGTAATATGTAGTATTAGTAAATAAGTATAATTATATACTAATTAGTATAATTAGTATACATTGCTTTGCTATTTGCTAAATACTGTTATATTGAGTTATATTTTATTGAACCTCAGTTTCTTCATCTATAAAATGGGAATCAATAACTTTTACTTCAATTGATTATTATAAGGCTCAGATAAAAGAAATGCAAGGTATATTTGTAAGCTGTAAATCTGCTTTATAAACATAAGGTGATATTGTTTTTATGCTAAAAGGATTTGCACAAAGTTAGTCTCATCCTTAACCTGGTTGGTTTCTTTCTTTGTATAGCACATTCCTACCAGTTGAGGTGGCCCGCCACAAGGTTGTGTTCCGAGAAATAACGTAACACTATAAAGCCAAGCAGGCTCTTGGTGGTTGAATATTTTACATGGCTAAGAACCACTTCTTTCCCAGAACTGGTAGAGAATACAAACCATGGTGCTGTTCTGCCTTAGTGTGATTACAAATACAAGTCTTGACCATCTTTCTTAAGGCATGGGCATCAGTTTCTTCACTGATACGGTTTATTCATTATTGAGTCATTTCACAAAAATGTGAAGGTAGTGGGGAGGTGTTAATGCTCCAGTGGTTCCCAGTACCTTCAGAGTATACAATTTGTAACTTGGCTAATAAAGCCTTCTGTGGTTTGGTCCTGTCTGTCACCATTCCCTGCCTCAGACTCCACACTCCGGGCAAAATGAACCACCAGGAACTTTCAATTCCTCCAAATGTGCTGCACTTTTTCTCCGCTTTGCCCTGTGGACTTGCTGTTCTCTCTGCTCCCTCCTCCTCCCCTAGCCTGGCTAAGGCTTTAAGTAAGTATCAGCTTCCTCCAGGACACTGAGATGCTTCTTTGGCCACCCCACCACTCCATTCTGGGTTAGGTAACCCAACACTCTGTCCCACACCCTGGGCATCACTGCCATAAGCACAGCACAGCACCCTGTGAAGACCAAGTTCTTCATAAATCTTTATTGAGTGGGTGAGTGAATATATGAAGTCCCCCGCCAAATCTGTATTATCTGGGTCCTTGAAAAATAAGGGCAAGAAAAACCAGGATCCCACTACAAACAGCATTGATGCCTTAAGGGCTTACTCTTAACTAAGAAATGAGTATAGTTGTACCATCTATGCCATTTCTTTACTACACCTTCCCAGAAATTCTAGAAGATAAATTGGGGTGCTCTCTTTGGCAGCTGCTCCCATGACTCAGATCCCAAGTAAGTAGAGGTATGAGGGTATGTAATCACAAATTTTTATAGGCTATTAAGTTGGAACAAAAACCACCTATAGTGGGAGGGGATGAAAGGCATGTTATGGGAAAGGCAATAAAAGCTGAACCGTGTGTGTGTGTGTGTGTGTGTGTGTGTGTGTGTGTGTGTGTGTGTTTAAAGCCCTTGGGAGTATATGTGAAAGCATGATACATTTTACTATTTTATTGGTTTAAAAATACTTTTAAGTATATGAAGCAATAGCTATGTCTAAAATGAAACTTTGCTAAAATTAAGGAACTAAACACCAAACACCAAATTTTGTACTTTATGTACTCCTGCAAATCTTTCAATGCAAAAAGTGGTTTGTACCTTGACTTTAAATTTTACCACCCTTACAAGAGAATGCATATTTTACAACATTATCCTAACCTAGGTTGTAGTTTTTAGAAGAAATGAAAATGTAGGGAATTCCCTTGCAATCCAGTGGTTAGGACTCAGAGATTTCACTGCTGTGAAACCAGGGTTCAATCCCTGGTTGGGGAACTAAGATCCCACAAGCCGTGCGGCGTGGCCAAAAGAAAAAAAATCTTATAAACAAATGAAAACGTGGGACTTACAAGACAAAGAAATGAAATCCCATATTCTCTGAAAAAATAATCTAAAAATTATAAGAAAGCATTCTAAGTTTGTATAAGGAAATGTTTGTACAGTCAATAAAAACAATCTAAAAATATTTATTTACATGCTATTGGTGAAAAATAGTGAATCTATGTATTCTACCACATGGCAAAAGGATGACTGAGGTCCTTTATATTATTTGTCAATAATAACAAAATCTGGACACAGAGAAGCATCAGGCCATTCCTTGATAATACGTTACATGGGGTAAAACAGATTGCTTTAGGCTTGCCTATTTTTCTTTCCCTCGGGAATTTTGGACACGTATCTCTGCAGGTTACATATTGTTTCCTCGTTCCTATAGATTTTATGCATAGATTTGAAGTTAACAGGCTTGAGATATTGGTAGTTGGGTCTTTTCCATTTTATTCAATCTTTAATATAGAAAGCTGAAGTCAGTGGCATCCTGAACATTTACCTTTTGTTTTTTAAAAAAATTGTGGCTACATTTTAAAGAAAGGAGCAAGCACCCTCTTGGTGCTATAAACAGAGTTACTGCCTGTGATATTGTGTTTTATAATAAGAAATATATGTTTGGTCTTCACCCTCATTTCTGGCACAGAGTTCTTAAAACCCTTGGACACTCTTGTAGCGAGAAGAGTGATAAAGGTGTCTTTGGTTAGGTTAACGAAGTGACTTTTGGAAAGCACCTAAGATGGGGGCTGGATGCCAATGGTACCATTTCAGTCCCACCCCCTGACCTCCAAGGAGGGGAGAGGAGTTGGTGGTTGAATCAGTTGCTAACGCCCAGTGATTTAAACAATCATGCCTATGTCATGAAGTCTCCATAAAACCCCCAAAGGACCTGGTTGGGAGAGTTTCTGGGTTGGCAAACACACTGAGATTCAGGGAGAATGGTGCACCTGGAGAAGGAACGGAAGCTACTCACCCTTTCCCTATACCGTGCCCTTGTATCTCTTCCATCTGGCTGTCGCCGAGTTACATCCTTTTATAATAAACCCATAATCTAGTAAGTAAATGTTTCTTTGAGTTTTGCTCTAGCAAATTAATTGAACCTGAGGAGGGGGCCTTGGGAATCTGGTTTATAGACAGTCAGAAGTTCAGGTAAAACACCTGGGCTTGCAACTACATCTGAAGTTGGGGGGAGGTGCCGAGATGGGCAGTCTTATAATATTGAACCCTTAACCTGTGGAATCTCATGCTATCTCCAGGTAGATAGTGTCAGAATTGAGTTGAATGGTAGGACATCCAACTGGTGTTCTGAGAATTGCTAGTTGGTGGTGTGGGGAAAACACTCTCCCAAACACATTGGAATCTGGCCTCAGAACACCTATTACTGCCTAATTGATAGCAAGTATGTATCTTTAATTAGCTGTGTGGTGGAGCTGACCTCTGTACAAGACCCTGATAAAAGAAGTGCTGTATTAAAAACATACTTGTTGGGGGCTTCCCTGGTGGCGCAGTGGTTGGGAGTCTGCCTGCCGATGTGGGGGACGCGGGTTCGTGCCCCGGTCCGGGAGGATCCCACGGACCACAGAGCGTCTGGGCCCATGAGCCATGGCCGCTGGGCCTGCGCATCCAGAGCCTGTGCTCCGCAACGGGAGAGGCCACAACAGTGAGAGGCCCGCGTACCGCAAAAAACAAACAAACAAACAAACAAAAACACATACTTGTTTACTGTAGTAGCAAATCAAACAAGGTTAGTGGGGATTCTCAGAAGTATAAGATACAAGAATCAGCACAAAAACGAGGAAACGTAATTTCTATCTTATTGCATTCTGTGTGTGCCACGCAGTGTATTAGGGGCTTTGCAAACATTGTCATTCAAACCTTTTAACAATGCTATGAAGCCTTCCTTCAGAGGGATTCAGTAACTTCCTCAAGTACACAGTTCTCCTTAGCAGGCTTGGAAACCGAGGTGTGAAGTGGCTGGAAGCACAGGAGTTTGTGCTTCCCTTATATTGGAGCAGTGAAGTAATTTGAGGTGATGGCAAAGTCCCGGTGGCACCAGGTTGCATGAGTGGGGCTGGAGAGCACCAAGAGCTGTGTAGGGTGGATCATCTACGCATACTGAGGTCCCCAGGAGGGCCTGGGACACCTGGGATGACACTTTCTCTCACCTCCTCCCCACTCCCAATCCAATTCATCATCAAGTCCAGTCAATTTTACCTCCAAAGCATCTTTGAACCTTGGACTTCTTTCCAAATTTACTGCTCATATGCTGGTCAAAGTAACCACAATCTCACACCTTCCTCATGGCAAGAATCTCTGTATCAACCTGTCCCTACTCGCTTCCCCTCCTCTCCTACAATAATTAATTCTCCATAATAGAAAATGTCACTTAACTCCTTATAACCCTTTAAGGCTTACCACTATTTTTAAGACAAAGGCCCCAAACCTACCATGTTTTATAAGCCTCTGCATGACCTGGATTCTATCCACTTTTCCAAGCTCATCGTCACCACCCAGCCTGCATTCGTCACGTCCAGCTACACTAGTCTGATTTCAAGTGCCCCACCTCAGGGCCTTTGCATAGTCCTTTTTTCAATCATTCCATGAATGTGTATTACACACGTAGAATGGCCAGGCACAGCTCTAAGTGCTGCTTCCTCACACTGCTGCTCCCTCTGGAAAACTCTTCTAAAACACATAATCCCTCCTGGGCCTGGCACCACTTTACTCAAACCTCTGACCTCACTTCCTTAGGAATCCCCCAGATAAGATGACTTTCTTCTGTTTTCTCTTTCTTTCTGTTTACACGTTCTTTAATAGCACCCTGCACTGTTCTCTTGTAGAACTTATCACGATTTTTAACAACGCCTGTGTGATTATCTTATCAAAATATGCCTCCTACAGGAGAAGCAGCCTCTGTGGTTTTATGCATTCTTTTTAAGACCATTTCTGTTTGCCCTCAGAACCAGATGTAGTGGCCAACTTAATAAATACCTTTGAATGAATAAATGGATGAGGGAAGCTGCCTGTTGAACTCTTTTCAGTTACAACCTAAAATATGATTTGGAAATGTGTTACTGATGAAGGTAATAAAACTCAAATTTATCAGAAACTCCAGAGGACCTTATAATTAAAGACACGTTAATCGAAAGTGTAGACAGTTAAAATAAGTTTAACAGTTTGTTCTATAAAGACAAAACTTTTAGGAAATCAATGACAGGTGATCACTTAGGTAGCCAGTGAGAGGCGAGAATCTGTCAGAGATTCTCCATCACTAACCAGTGACCCAGACCCTTTATTTCTTGATGTCCTCTTCCATTTTTAAATTTAGAAATTTACCAGTCCCCCCAACCCAAAGTGGAGACAAGGTGCTTTAGCAGATGACTTTAGCTTAATGGAAATATTATTTTTGAGTTTTTTTCCTGTTTAATTTTATAGTCACTAAAGAATTTCAACCATCTCTTGGTCCAACTTCTGACTACTCATTTCACTCTAAAATCAAGGAGACAGCAGGGGCTGTGAAAAGTACACAGATCTCTAACCAGGATTCTCATCTCAGCTCTGTCAATAAATAGTGCTGAAAACCTAGGGTCCCAGTTTCTTATGTGCAAAACCAAGGTGTGCTGTAGACCGGATTTTATATGAATCTTTCTAGAATTAAAAGTTTGATTTTTTTTTTCTATCGTTGTAGAACATAACATAGTTGCAGATATTCTGTCTTCTCTTAGGGCTTATCACAAAGAAGGTTTAAATCTATGAAATTTACTTTCTGTAGACAACTGGTCTATTTCCCAGCCATACACAAATCTCACTGTAAATTAATACATCATGAATACTTCAGTAGTGAATCAGCTTTCTGGAGCCTTGTTAAGTGTGAGTTTTTGAGCCTGCAAAGTTAAGGATCAAACTCTGATCTATGGTGCCCTGAAAGATAAAGGCAGCTTCTACAATATATTGATACTTGAGAAAAAACAAGTAATTCCTCATCCTACATATCATAAAAATACTAGTGAATCTAATCACAGCAAGTGATGATAGAATTCATAGGAAGGGAAGAAGTCTACCTTCTTTCCAGAGTGCTTTCTCATTTAGCCTGGCTCATGGCCTGCATGACTGAGAGTGGTAATAGGGGAAGATTAAGAACTAGATCTCTCTTTTTTTTTTTTAAGAAGATGTTGGAGGTAGGAGTTTATTAATTAATTTATGTATTTTTGCTGTGTTGCGTCTTCGTTTCTGGGCGAGGGCTTTCTCTAGTTGTGGGAAGCGGGGGCCACTCTTCATCGCGGTGCGTGGGCCTCTCACTATGGCGGCCTCTCATGTTGTGGAGCACAGGCTCCAGAAGCGCAGGCTCAGTAGTTGTGGCTCACGGGCCTAGTTGCTCCGCGGCATGTGGGATCCTCCCAGACCAGGGCTCGAACCCGTGTCCCCTGCATTAGCAGGCAGACTCTCAACCACTGCGCCACCAGGGAAGCCCAGAACTAGATCTTTAACAGTGATTTTTGTTCTTCTTGTTACGTAGATCCACATTTTATGTGTCAGAGAAGAAAGAGCATCTCTAGTAAATGTCAACCATATTTGTTTATAACGAAAGGAAATGAATTTCAGAGTTAGTTCTAACCCATAAATAAAATAGCAAAACATTCTACATATATCTGTCTAAATAATTTTGATCTTAAAACACCGACAGTAGTCCGCATCAATTTCTTAGTCCAGAGAAAATTAAACACTTTAAACTCAGGCTTTTCCTATTTCAGGCTGATTACTGTTTTTCTTCATCTATACTATAACTTTTGGTTTTCATTACAGAAGTCTTGCTTTATTTTTTTAACATTAATGAATCTGTGCCTCATTGTTTTTTTTTTTTTTTTTTTTTTTTTTTTTTTTTCTTTTTTTGCTGTACGCGGGCCTCTCACTGCTGTGGCCTCTCCCGTTGCGGAGCACAGGCTCCGGACACACAGGCTCCACGGCCATGGCTCGCGGGCCCAGCCGCTCCGCGGCATGTGGGATCTTCCGGGATCGGGGCACGAACCCGTGTCCCCTGCATCGGCAGGCGGACTCTCAACCACTGCGCAACCAGGGAAGCCCCAGCCTCATTGTTTTTATAATAATCCTGTAGGAACTTAAACAGAAGTTTTATTTCCCAGTAAATCCTCTCAGATTTGCCTAGGACTGACCAATGTTGATGATTTGAGTACTAAGTACTGGGAATACAGGATAGACCATTCTGGAATCAGTGTGGTCCTTATCAGTTCACTGCAAGAACAGCAGAATGGGCCTTCCTGTCTTTACTAGTTTTTCCCCAGTGTGTGTGTGTGTGTGTGTGTGTGTGTGTGTGTCTGGATGGGGGGTTGGGGGGTGGTAGAGAGCCATTTAAATTTAGGACACACCAGTATAAGTCAACATGTTGGAAAGGTACAGTAAACCTTTCATTATTCTTAGCATTCATTCAAGTATTCATTCATTCAAGGATCCATTCATTCATTTAATATTTACTGGGCATAGGCATTGTTAGAGTTTGGAACCAAGAGATAAAACACATAACACTTGTCTTCAAGTGGCCAGCAGGTGAGTGAGAGAAAAACACAAGTAATGATAATATAGCATATGAATCAGGAAAAATAATCATATTGTAGGAACTCAGAGGAAATACAACAAAAAGTGGTTGGGGGCAAGCAGAGAAGACCCCTTGTAAGACTTGACTCCTAAGTGAGTTTTTTAAAAAAACAATTAGGAAGCCAGGCAGCAGGCAGGAGGAAGGAGCAAAGGGCAGTAGAAGAAGGTACCCAAGAGGACCAGACAACATGTTCATGCTCAAGCAAGCAGTGGAGAAGAGCAGTGAAGCTTCAGATATCAGACTGAACCAAATCTTCATATAGCATATTACTGTCAGTGTACAACTAAAGGGGAATCACAGATGGTTACTAAATGGGCATTATTGTTCCAGTGAGTACACTGCAAACCCCAAATGAATCCTGTTGATTGTTCAACATTACAGTACCAAGAAGTCTGATTAAACTATATTGTGGAGTGTTGCTTTGAGGGGGGCCTGAGGAATTCTGAAGACTTGTAAAGCTACTACTCTTCCAGTGAGTGCAAGAATCAGAGTGACTTTAGGAAAGGCTTAACAAAGTTGTTTAGCTGGTGAATCAACAGCAAGACAATCTGCTGATTTTGAAAACAACCCAAATTTGTATTATGAAAATAGAAAAAACTTGAAATGGTTCAGGCCAAGTGCTGGTGTCACCTATGAAGTTAGCTTCCTAATTTCTTACCCAGGATTCAAGCTGTCAGAAAGTCTTGCTTTGGCTTTGTCTACTGTGTGACTACATGGACTATTTATCCAGCTGAGGAGAGATTTTTCTGAGACATAAACTGTTTAGTGGTCCCTTTTGTAATAAATCAAATCTCTAATAAGATTATTATTAGTTAACAAGCAAAGTCTCAATGCTTTATAGGATGCCTGCAGAGTAAGTTCAAGGGATAATAACAGCCCTGACTGGGGATGGGCTTCCCTACTGTGACAGCTGGCTCACCTCTGGCCTGAGGCAGTTTATAAAAACCGTCAAACCATAATAGCTACAGCAAAGTGCAAAAGTGTACTCTGTCCAGGTTATTGGGAAGTCCAATGAGATGACCCCATGTATAACCTGGTTACTGTAATTCTGGAAATAAGTGACAATAATCCACAAGATGGACACATGACTCTTCTGTAAGGTTGCATGCCTGCCTTCAGATGTTGGAAAATCAAAAACTTGGTTTTACGAAAAAAAGAAAAAAAAAAACTTGGCAATATGGGTATATTGCTTATTGCCTCTGTGAGAGAGACAACTGTTCAAACATCAGGCATTTCTCCTGTTGCTTCCACACACCTTCCCTGCAGAAGTGGCCCATAAACGACAGAGCCAAGTCACATAACAAATCCTGTTTCCAGTTGAATGCTGCAAACACAGAGTAAGTCACATCTTGGAATTCTTCCACCGTGAAAATGTACAAGAAGCAAAGCAACTTTTCAAAGCATAGCAAAATCAACATTTGCTCCATGACTTAATGAATTTGGCACGTGGAAAATATGCACTTCCAGTAAACTTAGTGAGTTAGCTGAGGCACCGACTTCACCTTCCTGGTTGGTTAAGGCCACCTGACTGCCCTGGGAGGCTACTCTTACTCCTAACGCCACCACTAAGTCTATGATTTGAGGCAAAGCATGTAACCTTTAGCAATTAAAATAGCTCTTAACTGGAACAATGCTGCTGGCTATCACACAGCTCTTAGGGCCAATGTTTGATAATTAAATATGCTAGTTTAATATAAATATTTTGGTGGTACATGTTGGAAAGCTATGAAGCATGTAAATAATTTGAAAAGGTCAGCTTGGGATGAGGTGCTAAAACTTGTGAGTCATTTCAAGAGACTTCCCTAAATTGAGGAGATTGGTGGGAGGGAAGTGGAGACACTGGAAATTTCAAATAAGAGATTTAGTTCGACAAGAATTTACTGAGGACCTTCTGCCAGCCCTCTAATTAGGCATTCTGGGCAGTACAAAAGAAGTGGGAGAGTGGGTCTTCAGGGAACTGGTTGGGGAACACCTCCAGGTGGTGTAGGATGTACCAAGTGAGTGAAAATACAGAATACGATGTGGGGCGATCAGAAGATTACGGTAAACTAGGGAGGAACAGAAGATTTCAGGGAAGTGGACATTTAAAGCTGGATCCTTAAGAAAGGTAAGATTTGGGAAAAAAATTTAAAGGGGAACACAATTACACATGAACATAACAGCGTGGTCGAAGGCAAGGAGATGGGAATGAAATAAAACCCCTCTGTATCATAAATGACCATAATTGCTGTATTTGCTCATTCCAGCCAGTATGCCCTAGCAATAGTGCTTTTCATGCTTCGGTGACCTGGTTACCGTGAAAAGCTCTAGCACAAAATGTATTTACTCAAAATAAATCTGGAGAATTATTTAAGGCCGTGCAACTCTTCTCTTCCTCTCTTCTTTTTTCCCCCAATAGTAAAACTACCTTTACTGAGTGTTTACTTATGTGCCAAGTGCTGGGCTAAGCACTTTATGTGTATTATTTCATTTACTGGGACTTAGGGATGGCACTGTACCTGGAATTCAAACTTGGGTCTGATTCCAAATCCCTAACTCTTTGTTGTAATTTATCAAGGCTAGTGTTGCCTGGATTCTCTCTGGACCTTAGGGATTTTCAATGCATTCAGGTTTTTCACCCTACTAATGCTGTGCTGTGATGCTCCAGATTACAGCTTTCACTGTATCTTCTAACTACACTCCTGATCCATGCAGAGAAGCAAAGGAAAGCCTACTTTTGGGGCAAATGGTATTACATAACATGACTCACCCAGAGTGAAAGATATGTACTTTTAAAGACCAGTGTTTACGTATCACGTCAGCAGCCCATAGTTTAAAATGCCTGGGAAGCAACACACTCAGGGAGTGGCAACGGTCGCTCTTCTCTCCCCGCATAGATTCAGGGAAAGCAGGTCTTGAGAGCTGACAATACCTCAACAGGAAGTAGAGAGAAAAGCAGTGCGTGACTCCCCTTCTTCTACGCTGTTGGTTTTATCTTGTTCACTCTGAGGTCTGCACCGCCCACAGCAAAACTGCTGAAACCCTGTCTCTGAGGGACCACCTCAGTTCCAGAGACTTTTCAACTTCACACTTGAAGTGAAACTTAATTTTAATATTAAATAATTAAAATATTTCTTTTGATGTTCATTATAAAAACTCATGCAAATTCAAATATAAGAGAGTATTATGGAAAACTTTAGAGTCATATAGTTTTATGTAATTTCCCTGAACTAAACCAGTCAATCTAAAATTTTTCTTCCTGTTTTTTGGGAATGCCGAAGCCTATTATGAAGAGATATTTTTGAGGAAAACTCCATTTTACAGAAAGTTTGCTTTTGTCCCACTTGTTACCTTTTCTGTCCTTCATTAAGTTAACTTCAGGTGTCTGTACTAAAGAGAGAAAGTTTTCTCCACAACTGTGGTAAAGTCACCACTGGCACTCTTCAATCTCCAGATCTAGTATTTTAGTCCTACTCTGGCTCACACTGCACCTATCTTGATAAGTGATGTGAAGCAAATAAGTTTTCACTTCCTTTTGATGCAGCAATACTAGACTGGCCTAAGGTAAAATTGAAACTTTACATAATGAACCTAACATTAACCCTACTTACTTGGGAGAGAAAAACAAGGCAAACATTTTTTAAAATTTTGTGGTGCCTTTGGATGGATGAACTCAAAATATACCAGAATTAATGCAATGGGAAATTTTAGGATAAAGGTCCAAAAAAAAACAGATCAAAAGAGCTAGTCTAAGAGACAGTCACTTTGTGATACTAATAATGTAATGGAACTCACTAATGGCTACTCAGAAATAATACAAACAGGCACTTCCCTGGTGGCGCAGTGGTTAAGAATCTGCCTGCCAACACAGGGGGCATGGGTTCGAGCCCTGGTCTGGGAAGATCCCACATGCCGCGGAGCAACTAAGCCTGTGTGCCGCAACTACTGAGCCTGCGCTCTAGAACCCGCGAGCCACAACTACTGAAGCCCGCGTGCCTAGAGCCCGTGCTCCGCGACAAGAGAAGCCACCGCAACGAAGAGTAGCCCCCACTCGCTGCAACTAGAAAAAGCCCACGCACAGCAACGAAGACCCAACTCAGCCCCAAAATAAATAAATAAATAAATAAATAAATAAATAAATTAGAAATAATACAAAAACTTCTAGTCAGGAAAAAATTTAAAAAATAAATAGACAAGGAAGTAAAAGCAACTGAAGCTAGATTATGAGATTTTCCCTTGTTTCCTTTTAGATGTGGTCATCACTTGCCTTCTCAATGAGCGTCCCCGACCACTAATTTAAAACTGCAGCCCACTTGCCTGACCCTCACTCTCCTGAACTTGGCATTTATCACCTTCTAACATGCTACCTAATTTCCTTATTAAGTTTATTTGTATTATGTATCCACACATCCCCCACTCCCCACCCCCAAGTGCAAGTTTTTCAAGGGCAGGCATTTTTGTCTGTTTTGTTAACTGATTTATCCTAAGTACATATAACAGTTCTTGAAACAGAGTAAATTAATTAATTAATCAATCAATTAATTAAAATTAACCATCTTCTAGTGCTAACTACAGAAAATTCATAGTCCAGGAACAGAGAAGCAATTATTACAAGTCAATTCAGCAAACGAGATTTGTAAAACAGGAGGTAACATTGAGAATAACAGAAAAAACAAAAAGGATGAACATTTATTGAATGCTTACCAGGTACTACCACTCTGAAATGCTTTACATATATTGCCTCATGTAATCCTCACAGCAGCACTGTGAGATCGGTACCATTTATCATGCTTACTCTACAGATGAGGAGACCAAGGCACAGGGATGTTAAGTAACTCGTCTTAAATCACAGAACTAGCAAATGGTGAGCTGGGATTTGAACCCAGGAAGTGTGGTGGAGAGCTTGTGCCTGCTATCTGCACATGCTGGAAGGTGGAAAACTGAGGCACATGGGTTTTAGGAGGTTCACTTTCTCTCTGGGAATAGGAGAAATGGGAGGAGGTCTCGGGGGGGTCCCTTTCTAAGATGCCAATATTCTGGCAAGAGGCACACCTGAGACTGGCACCTTGAGACTGTCATGGGGGGTTAAGTAACACTGAACCACACTCAACAAAAAAGCACAATTAGGAGGTAGGGGGTAGATGGGGCAGGAGAAGGAAAACGACATGGGAAGTTGAGTGGGGAGCTACTAAAGATAAACTTTTGCATACTCTATCTTGAAAATATTACTAGTATGTGTTCTGTCACTGATAGCAATGATAGTTTCCTGACCTGTATTTTGCCAGACTACTTTCAGCCATTGTTACAGGATCAGAAGAGGCAATTCAATAGAAATTTATGGCTTCTCACTGTTAAATAATGCTATTTTATTATTTTCACTTTTTTTTTCCCAAAAAAGAGGTTATGAGGTGGCAGTGCACCATGACCAGATCAAACAGTGCTAATAAATAAAAATGGTCATTTGGAAATAACCTAGAACAAATAGTGTTTTCTCTTTTTCTAGCCCTGTGTGTGTGTGTGTGTGTGTGTGTGTGCTCGGTTGTTCACCATCATCAATTATAAACAGGAGACGACCTCTCTGCTTGAAAAGCAAGTCCCTGGTTAGCATTTGGTAACTGCCTATGCAATATATTCAGTGAAAGACTTTATTTCCATAACTATATTCTGTTCAAGAACAACAAAGGGTAGAAAAGCATAAGGGAAAAATTATGACAAAACCCACCCACATCACATGATAATATATATTCCACATATATGTACACACAGAGTAATCATAAACAACTTTTCCTGTCAAACTAGTTTTCTCCCTGCTTTTTCAGTGAAAGGCCCAGAAAGAAGAGGAAAGTAATACAAAGTCATTAACTTTATTGCAATCTAGTTCCTCTTGTTTCAGAGCCAGGAAAACATTTTTAGATTTAATTTTACTGGTAAATAAAACACTTCTGAAGTTCAATAACAAGTGAATGGTCCAAGTTTCATTTTTTCCCCTCTCTTTAAGTCATACTGACCTTTATAGAAGCACAAGAACAACATCTGACATTTTGTGGAAAATAAAGAAACATAATTTAGCAATTTTTAGCCAATAGCCACATGCTACAGCTTTAGAGTTGCTCAACTCTTTCCAGACACAAACGTCTCACAAACATGCTTCATATTCTTTTTAAAATCACAAGTAAACAAACAAAATTTTAATTAGATAAGCTTGCTTCGCATATTTGACTGATGTCAGCCTCGCCTCTCTGGGAAAAAAAAATCAATTAAAAAGAAACAAAGGAACAAATACAAGATACGGATGACACTGTCTCAAATGCTGAGCTGCATTTTTGAAGTGCAGCTGGATAAAGCCAAAACTGCAGGTCCTGACTCACTTAATTAGACTCTGGCCCAACGCTCACACACCATAAAGAAGCGTAAAGAAGAAATACACCCATGCGCCCAGGGGCTGACATTTCTTTTGCCTTGTCCCACGTCTCATCTGCTCACATGCCCCAGTCCTCCACGTGGAACAAAAATCGTCTGTTGTCTCCATCCCAGCCGCTAGACCACTGGCACTGCTTCTATTTTTGGTGAAAATTTCCAATAGCCTGGTGGATGGAGGGGCACATTCAAGGAACACGTAAGGAAGCAGCACAGACCATGGTTACTGAGCTCCTGCACTTTTGATTTTCATGGCCTGTTTTTAGCTCCAGTTGAGGAATAGGAATGAGTACCATTCCCTGACACTCCCCATTCCATTGCTCCTTTATCTCCTCCGTCTCCGGCAGCATCTCATTCCCGTCTGCTTGGACATACTGCAGGTTGCCAAGCACAGCTGAGGAGGTCCTGGCCTGACTTGCCGGGCGTGTGCTTTTCCCCATCTATCAAGGATAACTGGATTTGCGCCTGCTCTCGGGCTACAGATCTGAGCAAGGTTGAACCCCGTGTCTCGTAATCATCCAGAACATCCAGAAGGGCCAGCCTCTTCCTCTTCCCCTTCCCCTCTCGGATCAGCCATGGACTGGAGGTCACTTGAGGGGATGGATCATCCTGTGGCCACCCTGGGAGTTGGGGTTCGTTCCAGACTTGTTCAGAAAAGGGGTCCAAGAATTCTTAAAACTCTGATTTTTTAAAAAATGTTCGGTATAAAAAAAAATGTGTAAATGACAGCGAAGCCGGGAAAGAGTTTCTTGTCCCTGATCCACATGGACTATGAGGGAAGAAGCCCTTCAGTGAGTGCCTCCTAGGTAAAGCCAGAGGCCCCACCCTGGCAGCTGAGCATCACCTGCTAACATGCTGTGATTGGCCTGTACACTATTTCAAGGTTGCCTTTAAATAGTTGCCAACATTAACAAATTAGGAGCTTGCACATCAAAATCTGGTTTCTGGCTTCTCTAGAAAAATCATAACGATTGGGCTGACACCAGCCCTGCTTCCTGTCTAGTAAGCGCTTAGCTGGAGCCAAGTAGCTGCTGCCCCTTTAGACAATGCATGCTGCCTCTTGACCACAGGCCCGGCCTGTCTGCTCTCAAGCCTTGGAGCGTGGGAGTCTGTGCAGCTGCTCGTGAAAGCAGCCGAAGTTCCTAAGAGAGAACCTGGTGGAAGCACTAGGCTGTTGTCAGCAGATATTTGGCAATTTGCCTGGTACTTTCTCTAACCTCTTCCTTCCCCTTTCTACCTGCCTCTGAGCTGCTCTGAAACTGCATGCGGGCACTTACTAGTAAGAACCATCTTCCTTTGCCAAAGGGTCAGAAGTTCAAGAAAGGCCCAAATGCCACCCTTCTCTGATGGCCTTGTGTCTGTGAATCGAATTGCTTTGGCAGGAAAAGACTTATTAGTGAGGAAGATAGATAACTCATATAACTGAGCCAACTATTTGTCAATAAAAAGACGTAACGTCATGCTAAGGGAGAGAGTGCTAAGGGCTAAAGGAGAAGTGTGTGTGTGTGTGTGTGTGTGTGTGTGTGTGTGTGTGTGTGTGTGTGTGTGTGTGTGTGTGTGTGTGTGTGTGTGTGTGTGTGTGTGTGTGTGTGTGTGTGTGTGTGTGTGTGTGTGTGTGTGTGTGTGTGTGTGTGATATTTTATTTTATTTCTTAATGTGGGCCCCAAATTGGAATGCAAAGTTGATAAATTTAAGGCCTGATGTCCGAAGTCAAGATAAGGGCACTCAAATATTTTCTTTGCTTCAACCTGAAACTATGGAGATTACATTTAGACTCCGTATTCAGGACAGCTGCCAGTTCTCTCCTTAGAAAACAGCAGAGGCTAGCTTCTGGTGAAACGCAGCGTGAAACCTGCTGCAGGACTAGGTGATAAGTTGGTAACACAGAAGCAAAAGACAATTGGGGTGATTTTCAAAGTGCTTCAGGGCCTGCAGCTGTAAGACGCCCGTTGACTGCACAGCAGTGAGGCAGCTACATTTCTTTCTTTCACACAGCTCTGAAAACATAAGCAATCAACTCTGGGATGACTTGGGGAATCCAGTTGCCTGCCTATGATTCCTCACAGCACCGGCCATTATTAACTGCTACTAGGAATGTGCATTGGCTTTCTGAAATCGCACAAATCTGGATGTTTTATTCTGTCTTTTCACCCTTTCTGAACTGGGAAATTCAGCATGTCTCCTAAAACAAACAAACAAACAATGCCTTGCAGAACACTAATAGGTGGATTTCTTGGCTTTGTGTTTTCAGTGCAGAGATGGGTCCCTGTGTGCGGAAGCCTTGCTGTCTCAGACGATAACATACATAGTTATCTTGAGGATTACTGACAGAACCCCGAATGTGTGAGAATGATCAAGACAGATTAAAAAACAAGGAGGGCCTCCCTGGTGGCGCAAGTGGTTGAGAGTCCGCCTGCCGATGCAGGGGATACGGGTTCGTGCCCCGGTCTGGGAGGATCCCATATGCCGCAGAGCGGCTGGGCCCGTGAGCCATGGCCGCTGAGCCTGCGCGTCCGGAGCCTGCGCGTCCGGAGCCTGTGCTCCGCAACGGGGGAGGCCACGACAGTGAGAGGCCCGCATACCGCAAAAAAAAAAAAAAACACAAGGAGAACAGATGCAATCAAAAACAGATGTTGAAAGGGAAAGAAAAATGATAACGAAGTCCAGCTGATGGAATAGAGATTGAGATAGGAAGAGAAAAAAGGGAACGGCCAGTGGTTTTAGATGGATATAAACAGTGCGAAGTTCAGGTGCCATTCTCTGTGCCTTAAGGTTGGGATGAGGTTCTTTCACAGCAGTGCCCCTTGGTGCAGTGTCCAAAACTGTTAAGTGCTTTCTGGATTCAATTCAGCAGGTTCTCAGCACTATTGGAAGGGCTGGGATTGTGAGATGCATGGAAGATTTATAAATCATGGCCCCTGATCTCAAGATTACACTCTGGATCACAATTTTATTTTATGCATTTATGTTTTATTTATTTATAACACTTCTTTCATGCTGCTCGGAGCTCATGCTGAGGCAGTGACAGTGGGAGGAGCAAGGGCATCCGTGGTTATGGTTCTGTGTTCCAGCAAAATAAACACCCTGGTGGCTGGCTTTGAACTTGTCTTCATAGATGGAATGCAAAAGAACTGAATTAAATATTTACAGTGGTCAAGGTATTTACAAAAGAATGATTTTTTAAAGAAGTTTTAAAAGAAGTTCTTGAAACTGTTCTAATAGATCTCATAACAATGTGGCGAAAAGACTTTGCTCATGCCACCTCCCCACTCCCACTCCAGGGCCTTTTCAATGCTATTTCTTTTTATTCTCCTACATAAGCGTCATTCCAGTTAGATGAAGATGACCATGTGCTTTCCCATCTTGTGCCTTTGACTGATCCATTTCTTCTATCTGAAGACCCTGAAGAGACTTTCTTCTCCTCCAAACTCATCCAAATTTGGAATCCTTTGCAGCCCAGCTCTAGGACTACATCTTTCATGAAGTCATCTCTGCCTTTTCTAGACCTTTCAGCGAACTTCTCTAATTATTATTATTGTTGCTAAGAATAATTACGAATAAGACTAGATCGCAACCATCACAGTAAGAGTAACTAATATTTCTGAGCAGTCTTTCAACTCCACAAACTTGACCGTGGTTCACATATATTATGTTTGTCATATTATTCAATCTTCAGGTAGGTACTATTATCATCCCCATTTTTCAGACAGAGAGAAACTGAGGCTTAGAGAAGTGAAGTACATTTCCCAGTGATACCTAGTAAGCGACAGAGTATTCTTGTCAGTATCATCAGTTTAGCATTTAACTATAAATATTTGTGTCTCTTGAGTTGCTATTTGTTACTGTCATTAAACTATTTTATTTTTTAAAATAAAGTTATTTATTTATTTAATTTTTGGCCACGTTGGGTCTTCGTTGCTATGCGTGGGCTTTCTCTAGTTGCGGTGAGCAGGGGCTACTCTTCGTTGTGGTGTGCGGGCTTCTCATTGCGGTGGCTTCTCTTCTTGTGGAGCATGGGCTCTAGACACGCGGGCTTCAGTAGTTGTGGCATACAGGCTTAGTTGCTCCGCGGCATGTGGGATCTTCCCAGACCAGGGCTCAAATCCAAGTTCCCTGCATTGGCAGACAGATTCTTAACCACTGCGCCACCAGGGAAGCCCCATTAAACTATTTTAAATGCACTGTTTGGGCAAGGGGTTTTAGTATGAAACGAAACTGGGGTTTCAAATACAAAAGGTACTCTTGTGTTAATCCTGTGATTGCTTTTCAGGGTTCTGGGAGACTTATGAGATATCTGAGATTGAGCAAAGAGAAGCGTGGAGAGCACCTATGAGTGAAGAAAGGGCAGTGACAGCACAGAAGAACACTGGGATGTCATCTGGGACCAGTGGTTGTTTGCTGGAAATCCGGGTTCAGTTCCCAGACCAACCCCTCATTGGTCAGTTACCCTAGAGCTCATCTTACTCTCTGAGGTCTCGGTTTTCCAATTGAAACAAAAGAAGAACAGAGGGCTTCCCTGGTGGCGCAGTGGTTGAGAGTCCTCCTGCCGATGCAGGGGACATGGGTTTGTGCCCCGGTCCGGGAGGATCCCACATGCTGCGGAGCGGCTGGGACCGTGAGCCACGTCCGCTGAGCCTGCGCGTCCGGAGCCTGTGCTCCGCGACGGGAGAGGCCACGGCAGTGAGAGGCCCGTGTACCGCCAAAAAAAAAAAAAAAAAAAAAAGAACAGAAAATGTGTACTTGCACAAGTTATAAAAAGAACGAATGGCAAAAGCAATGTCTCCGAAACTTTTCTGATTCCTCACACAGAGTATTAGTCATTTTTATAAAGTTTTGGAAAAGAATCATTAAGTTCCAGAGCTAGGCAAGATATTATTTGATTCTATTTGTTTCATAGATGAAGAAATTCCGGCCTCATGACTTGGTCAGTGTCACACAATTAGCTAGGGACATATCTGTGCTTCCTAATTCTTAGTTCAAAGCTTTCTTCATGGGTCATCACAACCCATAAGTACAACCTATTGTATATGCAAGTCTATACATGTCTTTTTGTACTTGGGCGATATAGTAATACATTTGTAATTGATTTCTTTTTATGATGGTGTTCTTCAAGGACTATTTTGGCCCCAAATGAAAATAAAGAGGAAAAGTAGAAATTTTAGAAAGAAAACTTAGTGACTTAGCAAGTCAACCTCTCCAGCCTTGGCTTCTTCATCCATAAGGTAAAGTAGTTGATGCAAGATTACTAAATCAGGGGACTTCCCTGGTGGCATAGTGGTTAAGAATCCGCCTGCCAATGAAGGGGGCACAGGTTCGAGCCCTGGTCCGGGAATATCCCACATGCCACAGAGCAACTAAGCCCGTGTGCCACAACTGCTGAGACTGTGCTCTAGAGCCTGCGAGCCACAACTACTGAGCCCACGTGCCACAACTACTGAATCCCGCGTGCCTAGACCCCATGCTCTGCAACAAGAGAAGTCACTGCAGTGAGAAGCCCGCACACCACAACGAAGAGTAGCCCCTGCTCACCGCAACTAGAGAAAGCCCGCACACAGCAATGAAGATCCAACGCAGCCTAAAATAAATAAATTAATAAAAATAAATTTAAAAAAAAGATAACTAAGTCAGTGAGAATCTGATAGAATGATAAAACTACTTTTGGTGCCCAAGAATCACCCAAGTTGTCATAGTGAAAGGAGCAAAAAATGCAATATATGTGATAGGAGATAATAATCCAGAGGAGTAGAAAACAAAGAAGGTTAGGCAGGGGCAAGTGACTGTTTTGAGTAGAAGAAGGGAATTATAAACAGTATGGATACCAATAGAGAAAAGTGCAGAATCTCTCAAAATTATGGTTGTATACAATGAGAGGGAGAGGTCTGCAGAAGAAGAGTAATGTGTAAAAGAAAGAACAAGCTGGAATGAATCCTACAGGTGTGTGGGGTAATAGTGGCAACCAGACAGGATTCTCAGAAAATTCACAGTGACAGGCAGAGGGGGAGCACAGCTATAACTATAGCACGACAGAACAAGTCTCTTTCCCTCAGGTCAGTAAAGGGAGGCAGGAGAAAGGAACAGAGTAGTGAGCATCAAGGCCAGGGGTGTATAGGATTTTGTTAATTCACACCAATTAATGAACCCATTTGTTGATCCAAACAAAGCCAGATTTCAAACAGGTTTTATATATGGTTTCAATTCACTTTTGCATTAAAAATGTGCATTCCATGCTTGAGAGAGAAGAGCACATGATGAAATTAAGTATCAAGGACTAGCGAAATGTGGTTTTGTTTTGGTAGAGATGACCTTTCTGTTTCAACGACTCTACTTTTCCGAATAAAATGTTTGATTTATATGGTTTAGAGGCATAGAAAAACACTGGATTCTGTCCAAAGACGAAAGTACTAAATTATAGTGTACTAAGAGAAACCTACCAGTTACAAAACACTGTGGATTTTATCATTTATACGTAAGTAACATACTAGAGCATGGACGAAGAGGACGAAAAAAGAATTTTACAAGCACATCTTAATAAAACCTACAAAAATTAGGGTGATAAACACAGCAAGTCCACAAAATTTGCAGCAATGATTTGAAGGCACCCATTCTTCAAGATAACTCTTGCACTGGCAGTACACATCTATATTATTCTAGGTTAATGTTTTTCAGGTAATTTAATTTTGAAGTGGAGCTCATGAGTGAAGAACAGAGCAGAGGTTCTCGTATAGAACCTGTATTCAACTAGTGTAGTCAACAGGAACTTGTCACTCTCTGTTTACCTGTAGTATATTATTTCATTGTACTGAAGACTGTACACACATAAAGTCACACTAGCACTGATGAGAGACATCCAAACACTTTAAAAAGTATTCGAGGGTTTTCTGATTAAAAAAAAATCATGGATAAATTTATTCAATTTTAATTTGCCTATCACTCTTCATTGAAAAAAGAAAAAAATTCCTTTGAAAAACTTCCTTTTAGCAAATGATCAGGTCACTAATACAGCTCTAGTAATCAGGTTATACAGTTCTAGTAATCTTTTTTCCTGCACTCTTTCACTTAAGATTCTCCAACTCTTGCTAGTGCTGGGGATGGAGGTGGGCACTCAGTGATGAAACAAGAAATCTTCAGTGCAAAGTGCTGCTACCACATCAGCAGACAAGAGACTGCCTAAACCCTCAAAAAGGAGAGAAAGCAGAGAAGCAAAAGGGAGACAATGGCTTCTCAAGCATCAATTCCCTGACTTCATTTTAAGAGACCCAAGCACATCTGGGACAATTGCTCCTTGGATTGAATACAGCCAGTGAATCCAAAGTTTCCATTCCTTTTTTTGCAATTCCATCATTTCAGATGGCTTGTCTAGCCCTAGTTAGTGCTAAGTTTACTATGTCTTTGTCTTCACTGTAAATATCAAGTAAGTGGAGAAAAATAAAGCCAGAGACTTATGTTTTCCTAGAAGAATGTTAACTGTACTGTGCTTTTGCTGCCATGTTTAAACTTAGTTGATATTCATTGAAAAGTAATGTGTTAGGGATTTCAGAAAACAGTGGAGTTCATGGATAAGAGTGTTACCAGAGGTTTGAGAAAGCCACTCCATCTGGCCTGTTTAGCTCAAGGCATATGGTTTTTGGATCTCCTTTAACGATCATCCTCCTAGATGCTTGGAGCCTGGGCCATGTAATCCAACGCTTGGTTTCTTCTAGCCCTGTCTGAGTCTCTAACTGTGTCCCATATGTAAGTTTTTTCCTACCCAGTAAGGTCCATACGATATTTAAAAAGACAGACTAGGCAATTGGTCCAGGTGGAAGGCAGTTCAGTTGCAGCAGCAGTTAGGAGCTTGGGCTTTAGAGAGTGGCAGAGACAATGAGAGATGGGAAGAGAAAGCAAGGGATCTGTAAGGGAGCCATAAACATACCACCAACTTCACATGTTTTTTTTAGAACTTTTCCTGCCTCTGAAGGTAGGGATCTTTTTTTTTTTTTTTTTTTTTTTTTAATGTCTGTTTCAGCTTTCTCAGTGTTTACAAGTGTCCTAAGCAAGCCACAGGAACCTGACTTGCTAACTTGACCTGATGCTCAAGGTCACTTCTATTAAGACTGCCTAAATTACAGAACTAGGGAAATGAAGGATGGCAGATAACTTGTGGGTAGCATATTCACTGTGGAACCTCCGTCTAATCTGGAGTCTGCTGTATGATACTGCTGCCCCACAGATCCCTCAATGAAGATCTTCAACTAAGCCAAAAAGAGACTGTTCTTTGGGAGAATGTGACTTTATAGTGAACATCAATGTTAAAATAGACAAACATTTGTTGAAATGCATTCATTTTTATAAGTGAAAGATAACAAAACAATAATTCATATGTTAACTATGCTTATTGATTAATTTTAATTCATCTTGTCTCTTTATGCATTTTAATTTAGCAAAATTTTTAATTCAACAAGCATTTATTGAATAGCTACTATAAGCGCAGCCTTCTGCTAAGGTACTGTGGAATAAGGAAATAATAGGAGGTTCTACAGTCTTGCAGCATTGCAGAGCCTAGTGGGGGAACTGATCATAGTTTATAGAATGCCAGCTCATAAGTAACTGGGTGTGTGACCTAGCCTAAATTACTTAACTTCTCTTAAGACTCTGTTTCTCTGTATTTAAAATGGCAAATATAATAGTCTCTACCTTGCAGGGTTGTTGTAAGGATTAAATGAAATAAATACAATTCCACATAATAAGCACTTAATAAATATTAGTTACTATTGTTGTGATTTTTATTATAAATATATATTGAGCAGAGAGGCATGGAGATGTGTGGTCTAACATGTACATACAAAAACACATTCTAGATTAATGTTTTTGAATGGATGAATATAAAATTTCCAGTGTTATGATACTGGCTCAAACAATAAGGTAAAATACATGTAATCTACCATATTACCACTTTATAGTGAGAGTTTCCAAGGCTGACAGAGAGTCTGAAGTGTTTATAGTTATACTCATAACTAACATTTTGGAACAAAGGACACCCTATAACTAACAGATGTCATATTTACATCACATTTATATAGTATCTATACACTGGGGTCTTGTAGCTAAATAAGATCATTGAGATGATAGCTTAGTGAATGTGGCCTGTGACATCAGCAGGTTCTGAAAAGACCGAATAATCAGCAATTAGAGAAACACTGCTAACTGATTTCAGTGGTATGCTCTGAAGATCTGAAGCTCAGAGGTTTCATTTGTGTGGAAATAATCTTAAATGCATATACAATTATGGTGTCTCATGAGGGAAAGAAGAAAGGCAGTTAATGTTACTATACACCTATTATATGCTAGAAATTTAAAAATATTTTTTGCTTGATGTCCACAGATGCCTTACAAAGTAAATAGTAGTATTCCCATTCTGGAAAAATTAAATAATTTGCCTAAGATCACAAAGCTGAAAATCTGTAGGATAGTATTTGTATTCCAAAATACTTTTACCTCACTATTTCATGGTATTTCTCAAGCTAACGAGAATGTTATTTAAATATTTGCAGAGGAAAACAGTAATATGGAATTGATTTATTCTGAAGGATGAAGATAGAACGTCCTGGATCCATCTATCTAAAATGATTTTTTTTAAATTTTAGTTTATATTTGAATTCATGCCATTAAAACTTTTTTCAGTAGGATTTTAGCTGGCATTTTTTAAAATCCATATTCTGAGAAGGCCGACCTGTTTCCTAGAGCAGTAACCTTTCAAAATATGCACCTTTAGCTGCTCCTCTGTATTGACTGTCTGTTTGTCTTATTGGTGTATTTTAGTTTTGTGAAATAGGTATGAGGTTATTCTATAGCCAGAAAATACTTTTTGAATCTCAGTCTTCAATTGGTGGATTATAAATTCTAAGACCTTACTCATTTTTTATTTTTCAAAATACTATATATATATATACATAATATATATATATTATATATATATTATATATATGTTTTGGTGATTTAGAAGACATAAAGTACACCTCATCAGTTGACCTTAAGAAGTTGCATGTATAGGCTTCCTCATCAGTGTTCCCAGGAGCACCAGCCCAGTGCATATGTTTTAAGAGGTATCCACTGGATATCTGATGAATTGCAGTGACTCTAAATATCTTCATTTATTAATGTGCATTCTGTTTATATTAAACATTTATTAGATATTTGTTGAAATAAATTTGAGACTTTTGTTTCTGGCTCTGATAGAGTTTATATCAGATTAACTCTAATTGATTACAATTCTACAAGCTGGAGAATATACTTTCAGACACACATACACACTAACAAAACAACAACAAATACAGTAACAAAACAGCAGAGGGAAGGCATACAAACAGCTAGTATCTGAGGGACCAAGATCCTAGAGAGAAGCAAAACCCATTGAGTGGGGAGCCCTATATTCACTGCTTTTTTTTTTTTTTTCTTCTTCAGGGAGTTTTCCAATTCAAAGTGAGATGCTCAGAGGCTGAACAGAAAGTTGTAGCTGGGACTTGCAACAATCTGACTAGGTTGGGGAGACAAAAAATAGAGTTCAAATCTACTAAAGCAACCAGGACTTGAGGGGCCATGGCTCCAAAGAGAAAGGGAACGGTAAAGGCATTTGCCACTTCTGAAGCTGCATGGGGCTGAAAGGCTAAGAAACTAAGCAGAAAGCAGCTGCTCAGAGGCTCAAAAGCTAAGCAGAGAATTCAGCCGGTTCACAGTGCCAGGGAATGAAACAATGGAGTCCAGAGACTGCGAAGAAGAGGAGTTCCAGGAAACACGATAGGCTTTCAGCTGAGTCACCTGGGTCCCCTGAACAAACTTTTAGTTTGCCCCAAGAGAGGGGGCAAACCATAACTAGAGTAACCATCGCAATGCCTGAAACCCAGTTTCTGCTGGACCAAAGAGGTGATCAGCCCGTATTCTCTTTTGGCTTCCAAAAGAAAATTAAATCCTCTTCAGAGAAAGAAATTTGAACTTCTCTTTATATGGGAGTTGCACACTGACTGCCACCTATGAGAATTTACCTGCCAAAGCTTTTGTTTGGCCCACACAATGTTTGCTTTTCTCATCTGCATGCTTTGGGGAGGAGGCTCTACTGTCTGGTTCTTCTACAGTCCCGACCAATCCCTGCAGTCTCACAATAAACCTATTTTGCCCTCATAAGTTACTTACCTGAAACTGAAGGCATGTGCTACACATTTAAAAGCAGATGAGTGATGACAACAACTTATGTTGTAAGCCAAGCACTGTGAGTATAATCTCAAGGGACTGCATGAGGGGAATACCTAAGAGGGGATGAGACCATTCAGGGGGAGAACCAGTGGCCAAAGAGAGGATTTTAAGACTGAGCTCCGACAGACACAGAGAACAGGCTCGTGGCTGTCAAGGGGGAGGGGGACTGGGGGAGGGATGGAGTGGGAGTTTGGGGTTAGCGGATGCAAACTAGTATATATTGAATGGATAAACAACAAGGTCCTATGGTGTAGCACAGGGGACTATATTCAATATCCTATGATAAACCACAATGGAAAAGAATATTTTTAAAAAAAGAATGTATGTATGTATAACCAAATCACTTTGCTATACAGCAGAAATTAACACAATACTGTAAATCAACTATGCTTCAGTAAAAAAAAAGACTGAGCTTACAAACTTCCTCTCTTTGGCCTCTCATTTGCCTTCATGTAGCTTCTGACAAACATTTCTTCTGTCCATTTATTCATTTATAGAACTTTGTATTTGTAAAACATTATGTAGTTTACCAATTATATTTTATACATATATTTTTATATAATACTTAGGACAAAACTGAGAGCAAGAATTAGCATCTCTCTCTGGAAAGTAGATAACTAAAGCTCAGAGATGTCAAGTCATTTGGTAGAATAGAGGTTGCATGACACTTAATTGTATGCTTCTTCTACTATACCTAACAGCTCAATATTAAAGAATGCTATCATAAAATATACATATAAATGTATTTACAAAAAAACGTATTCTCCCCACCCCAATGTCTGAGTAATACATGAGATAAAAACAAAATTTTAGACCCTGGAAAAATTATAAATTAACACCAAGGCAAAGAATCTGAATGACTGAGGAAAAACTGGCTCAAACGTTAACTGTTTTATTCTCCCAAAACTGTTTTAACAAGGGGAGGTATGTGTCTCGCTTACTCTAATTCTTGTAGGTTTGATAATTCAGAATCAGAGCATGCTAAATCCTTTCACAGGTAAAGTAAAGGCTCACAAAGCCCAAGAAGCCGTGTTACACGGTTAAAATGCAAAAAATGCAGTCATAGAGGGCACAGGAAAAAACTTTGAAATGGAAAAACCACCGAATAAGAAACTAACATAGGATTAGGGCAGGAGAAATGGGGTACCTGTTTTGCAAGGATGCAGCCAGGTGTCAAAAGGTAGTCTATTCAATCCCATCATTTCTAAACCTGTATTTGGAGAAGACATTCACTGGCAGATCAGATCCTGACATTTGTATTTAGAGAACCCAGCACAAACAAAAGTAAAAATCCTGCAGTCTGTCTTAAGAGCCCTGCTCGCCAGTCAACAGGTTAATGAGAAGGTAATGCGATCATTCATCGTCAAATGGAGTAAGAAGTTTATTACGTGAAAACTCAAAGATATTTCACCAGCCCAGATGCTACTGAACACTGAACAGAGTTGCATGACCTAATCAAGACAATTTAAATACATCTACTTGTCTTAGCTTCTGTATATTTATTTGTAAAGTTACAGAAATGTTCTGGGACGTTCTGAAGAGCTAGCTTCTGTGTATTTATTTGTAAAGTTACAGAAATGTTCTGGGACATTCTGAAGAGCACAGGAGGCATTCATTAGTTTCTGAATTTCACTCTACAAAACAAGTGTAGTAATTTTTTTCCACTGAACTTGACATGGTTCTGGGACAAATCAATGATAGAATCCCAACCTCCTCTGGCTTCTACATGTTTATTCCAGGGTTTTCTGGGAACATTGCTTTTCCACTCTTCATGAATAGTTCATGTGCTAGTCTCCAATGGAAACAAAGTGACATTTCTTATTACTGCTGGCTGTTGGAAAGCAATGGCAAAGGGAGTGCCTTGAAACAATTAGTCCTCTGTAACTGATTATCTAACAATGTGTATTTCCCAAGAGCTGTTTATCCTCAAAAGGAAGCAGCCAAGACTAAATAGGTACTGTATCTATGTAGACACCTGCACTGAAGCCCTCTGGATGCTAAACGGGGATTCTCACAGAAGAAAATTAATGGAGGATTCTTTTCTTTTCTATTCCATTTGCAATGAACCCTGTACCTTTTCGTGAGCAAGGAAACATATTCCATTTCTCATGATACCTCAAGGACTATTTTTATTGGGAAAATCTCTTCATGAAAGATAGATTTTGTTTTAAAGCTGAAATTCAACATAGAACAACAAGAGATACACGGAAAAGCAAGGAAGGAAGAGAGGAAAGAAGGTAGAAAGAGAGGGAAGGAAGGAAGAAGGGAGAGAAAGAAAGGAGGAGGATAAAGAAAAGAAACACTATTTTTTAGTAGAAGAAAAATGTTTTATGTGTTCAAGGCACTCTAGTGGCCACTAAAAAACAATAATTTTTTAAAATGTAGGAGAAACGGTTCCCACCTTTAAATTTAAGTCACTTATTTCCCTAGCGATTTAGCTGTTAAAGATGCGGGGCTAGCAATGAAAATGATTTTAACTAGCTGACCTTAAATTTGAATACAGGCTATATATTTTTAGCTACAAATTCCATGTTGTAACTCCCTTCTCTGAAATAGGGAATGATTCAAAAACTGCCAGGGAACATCTCGAGACCAGATGCTCACATAAACGAACAAGCACAAGTCAGTTACAGGGAGACAGTCAAATAAGATTCTGAAGAATGTGGTCTCATAACTCACATACTGAGAAATGTCATATCCCCATACTATGTAAAGTTCCGCTCCCTTGCCAACTTATGCATTCCAAGAAGAATGCATTTCAGCTTTTGGAAAGGTTCTTCTCTGTATATGAATCTTCTCCAGAACTTATTTTTCAGCATCTCCAAGAAGCTCATGCCTTTTTTTTTTTTTTTTTTTTTTGCGGTACGCGGGGCTCTCGCTGTTGTGGCCTCTCCCGTTGTGGAGCACAGGCTCCGGACGCGCAGGCGCAGTGGCCATGGCTCACCCCAGCTGCTCCGCGGCATGTGGGATCTTCCCGGACCGGGGCACGAACCTGTGTCCCCTGAATCGGCAGGCAGACTCCCAACCACTGCGCCACCAGGGAAGCCCCAGCTCATGCCTCTTTACTTCCGGCTACCCTCATTATCTTACCTGGGATTCCCTACATGTATGAAGATTGTCAGTCAGTGAAATTTTGACGTAGTCAATGTGAGAACCCTAGAGAAACCTGAAATAAATGCTGTATGTAAGTCTGAAGCTGAGTGGTTAGGTTAAAAATAGAAATGTATTTTAGAACATAGTTAAGCTAGGAGCGATGCACAAAACGTTTAGAGTGTGCCATAGGCACTGACCCATCAGACTGCAGGTCTAGTGCTGGAGCAGGGTCCTGGCGCTCCCTGTCTAGCCAAGCATTAGCCTTTTAGCTGCTAGAGGTCTGTGGTGCTTCCAGCTTAAATAGCTAGAAGTCTGGGACACTTGCAGCGGGTTTAGACAGTAGCTATTTCAATATTATGATGACTGATAGGGTTCTACTAGTGACTACCAGCTGAGTATCAAACTTAGTGATTATTTTCTGTAATTGTTACACAAATGTGGATATACCTTGGGCTAAACATTTTAAGAAAGTTGTCATCTCTAAGTTTTAGCATAAATATACTTAGAAACGACAAACTCAACTTTTTTTTAAAAAATAGAGGTTATTGAATTAATGGATGAGAAAATTAAGAAAAATAATGTAGTCCCTTATGACTTTCCTGTGGACAATATAGAGACATTTGGTTATATGATGGATCTCAAGGATATTCATAATAAACCTATGTCACATTGATTAAGTTTCCTAGTAGTTTGACAATAGCTGTCCTTGGCCTTGTCCAAACATATCAATGAACAGGAAAATTTAGAAAATATATATAATGGACATCTGTTACTTTGGTCTGCCTAGCACTGTTACCATTCTATTGGTAAGAGATTATTTTCTTCTGGTGGGAATTCCATTCCATGTGGTTTTTGTGAGATCAACTCATCTTCCCACTGTTAGCGTCTGCTCATGACCCAGGCCTGGCTAGAGTACCTGCCACCCTGTGACTGGTTTCTGGATAGTCAGTGATTCATTCAAAGTGAGGGTAATTTAAGTCCTTCACAGGATTTTCCCTGCTGGGGCTGGAAAGCTGGTAGGAATTAAGACTGGTGGTAGCTACCATGCTCAGCGCACTCAGAAAGCCCATTTAGCAAAAAACAAGATAGAGCCCCGAGGCCTTTGGGATTTGGGATTGCTAAGCAAGTATGTACAGAACTACTTTTTTCTTTTTGGAAATTTTAGAGTTCCTCTTTTGATACAAAAGAAAGCGCAACGGAAATCAGGATTTGTTCACCTCACATCCACACATCAAGTGCATCATGGGGAAGTGAAAAAAAAGCAGATACCATAAACACGCTGACATGCTAGCAAGCAACTCCTAGAATTTAAAAAAAAAAAAAAAAAACCCCAGGAAATAGACTCAGAGGACATTTCCCCCTTTATTCTTGTTCTGCTTACTCTTGATACTCAACAGTTTAAATTTTTTTAAACAATCAAGAAGATGTAAATAACATGCCTAAATCAATAAAAATTTGAATTAAAGTTCAGTTCTTGGGGAAAAAATGTCTTAGAGTTCAAGGAAGAAGCAATAAAAGTAACAGTAAACATATTTAGAATAAGTTTTTTTACATCACATTTGCATCCATCATGCTTTAGAAAGTATTTCATATACATTTTCTTAAAATGCTCAAACATATTAAAAGTTTGGTAGCTCAACCCTGAATCTTCAGAAAGTGATCAAGAAATTTCTGATAATATTTCAAATGATCAAGATTTTCTTTTTTAAATTGTACCCAATAATAAATATCAAATATCAGAATATTATAAAAATATAAATTTCATCTGTCTGTTTCAGAGCACCTATGGCATAATAATAATCTGGATTAAAAAGTGAGGCAGTAATCACCTCTGAGCAAAATATAAAAGCCAAGCATAAGATATATAGTACACTTTTCCAGTCACAGGTGTTGACAAAAGCCAATAAGAAAATACAAAAATCAGGGACTCCCCTGGTGGTCCAGTGGGTAAGACTCCGTGTTCCCAATGCAGGGGGCCTGGGTTCAATCCCTGGTTGGGGAACTAGATCCTGCATGCATGCAGCAACTAAGAGTCTTCATGCCACAACTAAGAGACCTCATGCCACAACTAAAAGATCCCGCATGCTGCAACTAAAGATCCTGCATGCCACATCTAAGACCCAAAGCAGCCTAAATAAATAAATTAATTAATTTTAAAATAGCACGGAATCATGGAAATGCCCAAGTTGAAGACGTGAAGTAGTTTATAAATTAAATGAACTTTAATAAACCCTAGAGAAACCATATTTTCCAAGTGTTTCTTAACAGGCATTCCTTTTAGGACTGACTCACTGAGCACTGGTGCTAGGAACGTGCCAGTGCACCAGATACCAGGCAACAGTGATACAAACAGTCATTGCTTCAATGGTGCCACATAGATGGAACTAAGCTCATTAAACATGAGTTTGAAATATTTTTAGTTTTTACTTATACTTAGCTTGTTTTCAGTTCCTCAAAGAAAGAGATCATAACAATTCCTTTTATATCTTCCTGTGAAATATAGTTTAATCCTCAACAATCCTCCTTTATTACCAAACCTCTAACCTCCATAAGAGCTCAATAAACCTTTCTCTTGTGTGTGGTCTGATAGGTTACAATGGCTACCATTTCAATCGTAAGGCTTAATTTATTTAATTACTGCTGAATTACAATTACAGATTTCAGGTGTCCAACCCGAATCCCACCAATTTCTCTCTAAGCAGTCATTTCTTTACCATCTTCCAACCCACCGTAATTTATTATTTACTTTCTGCCTAGAAACTGCTCCTTACCTTTTACTATTTTTACCACAAGCTTTTAATCCATTCCTCTCAACAAATGTCCTTGCTTTTTGCCTTTCAGAGATAAGAGACAGCATTACATACAAACCCCAACTTTCCAGACTTTCAGCTCCAGAACAGTTTTTCGTGTACTCCTATCCTTCCTTCTTTCCTGAGCCTCAGTGAAAGAAACATGTCTAACTCCTCCCTCAGACAGGCCGTCTGTCTCTTCTGTTTTCCCGCCCTGTCCATGATCTTGCCAAGGCAATGAGCCTTTCCTCCAGTTGTCAGTTTCTTCTTCTCTGTTGGTTCTTTTCACAGGGAAAGAAAACCAAACCCCCAAATTTCCTTTGAACCAACCAACCTTCCTTCCTAAGCTATTGCTTTCTCCATTAAACTTCTTGAATAAAACAAAGAAAAAAAACTGCTCTTTAAGTGTGAGTTACTGTACAATTGCTTTATGTTCATTATGCCATTTAACTAAGTCACACTGTAATCCTAAATGGTATTTATTCCCGTTTCACAGATGAAGAAAGTAGAACTGGGTAAACATCTGTGACTCAGCTGAAGTCAACCAGATAGTAGGCTGGTGGTTACGATCACACTTACTTTAACCAGTGGTTCTCAAGCTGTGGTCTCTAGAGCAGCTGCATCAGCGTCTCCTGGAACTTGTTAGAAATGCAAATTCTCAGGTCCCACCCTGATCTACTGTATCAGAAGCTCTGGGTGTGGGACCTACTATCTGTGTTTCAGCAAGCCCTTCACGAGATTCTGATGACACTACAGTTCGGGGACCAGTGCACTAGACCACAGTGCCCTTCTGTTCTCATTCTATTTAACTTCTCTGCTACACTTGACAGAGGTAGGTGTTTTCTTTTGAAGCCTTCTTTTCTACCAGAAACTCCAAACTACTATATCTTGATTCTCTTTCACTAACAATCTCTTTCACTAGCCTTCTTGCTAAAACATTGGTTAGCTTTACCAATGTCTCCTGAATCTCACCAACTTACCAACTTTGCTGCATGTTCCCTAGGACCCTCTCTTGATGTAATCTCCATGTTGACCAAAGGAGTCAGTGCCCAGTCATTCACTGCAGCCAGCATCTCTAGGTGACGTTGCCCTCTTGCCCCCTATATTCCTACATTTAATTGGCTAACCAAATTTCGTCAATATTTATCTCTAGAATATTCTCAAACCTGTCACCTATCTCTATTCCCAGGTGCACTCCCAAACATTATAGGCTGGAATATGATAACAGCCTTCCTGCCCGGAGCTGCTCTTCTTTTCAATACCTTCCTAAACATTTCCAGTTATCCTTCTAAAAAGCAGGTATAAGCATGTCATTCCCATTCAAAATATAAAAATTAAAAAAAAAACTAACAAAATTTAAAAAACTAATCAGAATAAAACAAACAAAATACCCAACTTTTATGGCTTCCCTTTACCTAAAAGCTGACGTTTAACATCCCATTCTGAGCACGGTAACATGGCGATTAAGCCAACCTAGGCTTCTGTCTCCTCTCCCACCACTAACTGCAAAACCTTTCTTCCTCCCCCTAACCTTTGGTAAATGTAGGCAAGATTAATCACGTTTCTTTTTTGCAGCCTAGGCTAACACTGTATTCTCTGCCTGAAGTACCCATCTCTAACTATCTACTCATCACTTATTTTATAAGCATTAAATATGACACAAACTCAGGGGCAGGTAAAATGAACAAATAGAATATATCGAGTATAATGAGGTAACGTGCCCCATCTAAAGAGGGCAGCATCTATTCAAGACTTGAAAATTGCTGCCATGCAAATACTGCCATTAGAGAAAAGCCAGACATTCAGGTTTTCATGTGAAATTTCTCAATTTAAAAATTGAGCAAATATTTATTTATTTATTTTTCACATCTTTATTGGAATATAAATGCTTTATAATAGTGTGTTAGTTTCTGCTGTATAACAAAGTGAATCAGCTATACATATACATATATCCCCATATCTCCTCTCCCTTGAGCATCCCTCCCACCCTCCCTATCCCACCCCTCTAGGTGGTCACAAAGCACCGAGCTGATCTCCCTGTGTCATGAGGCTGCTTCCCACTAGCTATCTGTTTTACATTTGGTATTGTATATATGTCAGTGCTACTCTCTCACTTCATCCCAGCTTCCCCTTCCCCCCATCCCCGGTGCCCTCATGTCTGTTCTCTACACGTCTGTGTCTTTATTCCTGCCCTGCCACTAGGTTCATCAGTACCGCTTTTTAAAATTCCATATATATGCATTAGCATACAGTATTTGTTTTTCTCTTTCTGACTTACTTCACTCTGTATATTAAAAAAATCTAAAACCCCGTTCTGTGTACCATTGTGTGTCCACCAAATAAAACACATCTATAGGCTGTCAATGTGGACTTTGGTGTTAGTTCCGCTAGGCCTAGGTATTCAAAGGTGACCAAGACAGGGCCTCTGACCTGAGTGGCTCACCTTTGGTGTTCAGCTCAAACACTAGCACAGGCAGGAGTAAACAAGTCCTCTACTCTGCTCTCATAACACTGTGTTTACATGGCACCTGTCAGAGTATACCCTTACAGCTAATTGTTTGCTTACTCCCTGAATCATCAGATCCTAGAGAAGCAGCGCTGTCATCTTCATCCTAGTAATGGTAGCACACTGGCACACTGTGCTAGTAGCTGGTACTCAATTATAACTCTATTGGGAGATGTCTATATATCAACTTGTATCAACTTGATTCCAAATGTTTAAGCCACTTTGTATTTTTCCCTCCCTAAATCGATATTATGTTTTGATTAGGCACCAACCATGCTGTTAGATATGATTTCACTAATGAATCTGTCTCCTAAAAAGCAAACCTAAATACGTTTTGAGTCATGTTTCAGTTTTATGTTATAATCCTACTATTTTTCCTATAGAGGTTTCTTGTAAGATGGTGGTCCAAACAAGGGCTGTTTACAGATATCCTTGGCAAATTCAATAAATTGTTTTAGTCTAGGACATATCTTTTCACTTTGAAAAATAAGAAAAAATGTGTTCATTTGTTCAATTTGCTCATTTCAGGGTACAACTTTTTTTCCATTTAACAAAAAGCACTAAAATAGTCAGCTTTAACTTTTGTTACAGTTATATAATTCCTGGTTATGCTATCCAAACATTCTCACAAAGCTAATTTAAGCTAGGCATTGCCAGACTTGGAGGATGTCAATCATTTTTCAGTGAACCAAAACACCAAGCACCAGACTCAAGAGGGAATTGCTTGACCATCATTGTTATTTTACTCTCAGTTGATCTAATTTCTAGACACAGACCCACTCCAAATATGTGCATATGCCCTAGATGGCTGCCATCTGTGAAGTATATAAACATCAATCCTATTGAAAAAGAAACATGTTTTTGTAGTTACTTAGGTGTTGTCAAAATGAAGGAGGGTAAATATTTTATGTCTTCCCTATTTGTATAACCGGCAGTTAGAGGTCCAGCCATATTTCAGGTGTTAAAAAATTTTAACATAATCTTTGCCATTTTATTCTAAAACTGTGTGTGATGTTTTTGTGCATATGGATTCACCTACATGTGGACACTTGATTTCGTTACGTTGAAACTCCCTGCCTTGTGTTCATGTGTGCTGTAACCAAACTGTAAGTCTTACCTGCAGACTGTTGAAAATGACAAAGAGGACCAGCATCCACAAGTGTCTGTAAGCCATGTGCAGGCCTCCCCAAAGCCACGTCATTGAAATCAGGGCAAAGAGATATAAAACCAGTGGAATTTCTAGACACCATAAAATAAAAAGAAAAGAAAAAGAATTTTTGAACTTCAGAATACTGCATAATCATACATATACACAAAATTATTTTTAGCTATTTTCTGGAGATACTCTCTATGTCCAAGCACTCATTTTGAAAGAACAACCTTGGAAATACCAGTCTTACGACAGAGAAGAGAAGGCAACGGTAACGTTGTTGAGTCCACCTTCCTTCTGTTTTGCTGGTAGGCAGGGGACTGAAGAAGGATGAGAACTGTTCCTCTCCTAGACTACCACCTGCTGGACTGTTCAGGAAGTGCCACCAACAACTGGGCAGATGCAATCACATTTCAATCCCAGGGAAGACCGGGTATATAGATCTCCTTAAAAGAGCTCTGTACCAGAAAATGATAGGCAGGAGTGTGCTCTCAAAATTACTGTAGTCCAGTCTGACATTTTAAAACTTAAGTGATATAACTTGTTTGTATGTAATGGAAAAATACATATTTATCTCTTTTTCTGACTGAGTGGACACCAAACGTCACAGCTGTGGTTAACAGCAAAGATGAAGTGAAGGATTCACTACTGACAACACTAAGCTTATTCTACCCATCATTTTATTGTGCAATTTGTTTTAATAGTTTCCAGAACAGATTTCTTCAGGGCCAAAGGACTTCATTACCCTTTCTACTTATTTTTGATATTTGGGATTTAGAATAATAATCTTAAAGAAGGGTTATTAATATTTAAATGGAAAGCTATAGAATATTTGGAAACTGAATCAGATCTTAGCAGCTGCACATAAACACATTTTCAAGCTACCGAAAGACATCAGGAAGGACCACACATCACTGACAACTCTCATGACAGACCTCAAAGTCCATATATACTCAACATCATCAATTAATGCCTAAAATCTACATACATTGCGGAAATCTGAAGTTATTTACAATTTTAGCAAATTAAAATTTTTATTTTATTTTGAAACAATCTCAAACTTATAGAAGGGTTGCAAGTACAGTATGACAAGAAAGTTTTGTTTTTCCCTGAACCATTTGAAAGTTGCCAACCTGATCCCCCATCACCCTCTGAACATTGTAATGTATATTTTCTACAAAGACATTCTCCTACATTAACACAATACAACCATCAAATGAGAAAATTAACACTGATATGTTACAACTATCCTCAGATCCCACTCAAGATCTGTCAATTATTCCAGTAATTTCCTTTGTAGCAGAAGAATCCAGTTGACATTTCTGTAGTCTTCTTTCATCTGAAATGGCTTCTTTAACAGTATGGAGGTTCCTTAAAAAACTAAAAATAGAACTACCATATGACCCAGCAATCCCACTACTGGGCATATACCCTGAGAAAACCACAATTCAAAAAGAGTTATGTACCACAATGTTCATTGAAGCTCTATTTACAATAGCCAGGACTTGGAAGCAACCTAAGTGTCCATCGACAGATGAACGGATAAAGAAGATGTGGCACATATATACAATGGAATATTACTCAGCCATAAAAAGAAACGAAATTGAGTTATTTGTAGTGAGGTGGATGGACCTAGAGTCTGTCATACAGAGTGAAGTAAGTCAGAAAGAGAGAAAAACAAATACCGTATGCTAACACATATATATGGAATGTAAAAAAAAAAAAAAAAAAAAAAAAGGTCATGAAGAACCTAGGGGCAACTAGGGGCAAGACAGGAATAAAGATGCAGACCTACTAGAGAATGTCCTCAAGGACACAGGGAGGGGGAAGGGTAAGCTGGGACAAAGTGAGAGAGTGGTAGTGTATATATGGACATATATACACTACCAAATGTAAAATAGATAGGTAGTGGGAAGCAGTCCCATAGCACAGGGAGATCAGCTCGGTGCTTTGTGACTGAAGGGCAGGATAGGGAGGGAGGGAGGGAGACACAAGAGGGAAGAGATATGGGGATATATGTACATGTATAACTGATTCACTTTGTTATAAAGCAGAAACTAACACACCATTGTAAAGCAATTATACTCCAATAAAAATGTTTAAAAAGTAAAATGGCTCCTTTGAGTGTCGTTGGCTTTTGTGACTCTGGCATTTTTGAAGATTACCACCCAGTTTGTCTTGTAGAGTGCCCTTAAATTTGAGTTTGATATTTTCCTATGATTTAGATTATAAGCTTTGCCAGAAATCACAGAAGTGATCCTGGGTTCTTTTCATAACATTCTATTGGTTAGCACAAGATTTCAATTTGTCCCATTATCTAGGATGCTCATTTTGGTCATTTGATTAAGGTAGTGGCTGTATGAATTCTCCACCATAAAGTTAGTCTTTTTCCCTTTGTAATTAGTATGTATCTTGCATGGCATTACTCTGAAACTAGGTAAATGTCCTTTCACTTAGCAAATATCTGATTTATTCATTTATTTTTATAATATGGACTCAATATATTCTCAACGTAATGGGTTATCATCTATTACTACCATTTATTTTGATGCTCCAATTGTCCGAAGTCTGATTAGTGGGAACCCCTTCAAGATGGTTTCTGTGACTTGTTATGTCCTCATCATTCTGTTTTGGCCCAACAAGCTGTTTCGAGCTCATCTTGTACTTTCCCTGCCCCAGTCTTGGTTTCCTTTAGGGTAGAATGGCATTCAGAAACCAAGATCTGGGGCTGGGTATGGTCATTGCTATTGGGGTGCTGCTGCTCCTACGTCCTCTCTGTAGACAGAGCTGGGGAATACCTGTCTGCAAACATCTGCACACACACTCATTTCCGTCTAGATTTCTATAGCTATCTCTGTACAATGAAAATCATTAGTGTATACCAATATTTCCAATTACAATCCAATGCCACAAGGTTAATTGTAATTGTCTCTTTTTCTGTATTTGTAACTTCCTTCTCTGTTGGCAAGAAATGTATTTCTCATTATTCTTAAAATATTTACCTATTTGATCAACTCTATTTGATTGTAACCAATCTCCCATTGCTGTTGTCCCTGCCTTGCACAGATGGCCTCCCAAATCCATTCAGGTTCTTAGGAGCCTCGTGAGTACACTCTACCCTTCACACGGATGCCCCCTCACAATGATTGGCTTGTGACACTCCATGCTTGACACCTCCCACTGGATGCATACCTGGCTCTGTCAAACTAATGGCTTTAAGATGGAATTGTTCTGGAAGGGAAAAGAAAGGAAAGAAAGAAAGGAAGAGGGAACCTGAACATTTTTTTTTTTTTGAGAAGAAAAAAGGCGTTCGAAGGACACCATACTGATATCTTGTCAGATATCCCCTTTTTAGAAAAATGTCAATTGTCTGTTATTACAACTGCACAGAGAAAATAAGAATAATATAAGACACAGTTTATGCAGATGAATAGTTCCTGTGTCATCGATGCCTTACCACAGGACAGGAGCGAATATATTAAGATTTATTTAATTTTTTTTTTAAAACATCATTTTCGTTTAATGAAATCATACAATTTGATAAAGGGCCAGAAGGCTCTTTTTTACTTCTGACAAGATACCTTAATATTTAGGAAATTGCCTAAGCTATGCTCATGAAAGTTTTCAGAGATTAGGTATTAGTCTGGCAATCACATTTTGTGCTCTCACTGTGCAAGTACAAAATTCTATTTATGGCTCTGTGTACAGTATAAAAGGACATGCATATTTTGCATGAACAGCTAGGAACCAAATTTTCAAAATTTGGCCTGCATGTTCCTGTGAGTGCCTAGAGCCAGACAAGTGCTGTGTGCTGACAAAGCTCCATGAGGAAGCCAAAAGAGCATACCGGGGCTGACTAGGAACACCCAGGGCTCATGTTTTTCTGTAACTCTGCAGAAAAGTGTGGTAGTTTGGCAACCCAGATCAGAAACTGCAAGGAAAGAAAGCCAGTCATAAATAACTCAGTATACTGCACAATAGACCCCAGGTTGGTTTTCCAGCAGTGCAACAATAACTAAGACATGATTTCAGATGGAAGAAACATATCCAGAGGTACATCCGGATTTTGTGGGACTGAACTTTTATAAAACTTGGAAAGGCTTCTTTAAAAAATAAAAATTTCAAAAGCATAATTAGGTAGAAGATCTTGGAAGAGGCCCATGCAAGTAACAGGCCCTAAAACGTATGCCTCATCAGCTTTATGGTTAACCTAAAGGAGGTACCTTTCACCTCTGGGGCCTAGAGTAACAATGACCAAAGGGAGAAGGGGTGTGAGAGTGGGTGATGGTGATGAAAGTGGGGAGGAGCTTGTTGTTGTTTAAAAGCTACTATGAATTCCACTTGGCAAATTGAAAATTAATGTTCTTTTAATGAAAATCATTTAGTTACATATTTCCTAAGCTGATACTTCACGTTTGGTGAAATACTAGTAACTTTTCTGTTGGCTATATAAGTCACTGCTTACTGAAGCAGGCATTTATAATAGGTAATGTTAGAAATATATGTTTAGGAGTGAATTAGTTAATAGAAAACAGAATCATTTCGATGTTCCCGATAAAAGGGAACCCTAAAAACACAGTATTGGACCCATGGAATAAGGGTATCTATATAAAGACTGTGCTATCCAGAATATACAAGGAACCCCTCGAAGTCAACAAAAAACAAACAACCCAATTCAAAACTGGGCAATGGACTTGAACAGACATTTCTCTCCTAAGAAGATATACAAATGGCCACAGAGCATAGGCAAAGATGACCAACATCACTAGTCACTAGGGAAATGCAAATCAAACCCACAATGAGATACTATCTGTATCCACTAGGATAGCTATTGTCAAAAAATGAGAAAGTTACAAATGTTGGCAAAGATGTGGAGAAACTGGAACCCTTGTGCCTTGCTGGTAAGAATGTAAAATGGTGCGGCTCCTGTGGAAAACGGTTTGGTGGTACCTCAAGAAGTTAAACATAGAATTACCACATAACCTAGAAATCTCACTTCTAGGTGTATGCTCAAAATAATTAAAACCAGGGACTCAGAGACTTGTACATCAATGTTCGTGGCAGCATCATTCACAGTATCCCAAAGGTGGAAACAACCCAAATGTCCCTCAGCAGACGAAAGGAAAACCAAAATACAATGTACACATACAATGGAATATTGCTCAGCCTTAAAAGGAATGAAATTCTGACATATGTTACAACGTGGATAAACCTTGAAAACATTATGTTAAGTAAAATAAGCCAGACACAAAAGGACAAATATTGTATTATTCCACTTATACGAGGTGCCTAGAATGGCAAATTCAGAGGCAGAAAGTAGAATAGAGGTTACTAGGAGCTGGGAGGGGGAAAAGAGGGAGTTATTGCTTAATGGGTACAGAGTTTATGTTTGCGATGATGAAAAAGTTCTGAAAATAGATGGTGGCGATGGTTGCACAACACTGTGAATGCATTTATTGCCACTGAATTGTACACTTAAAAATAGTTAAAATGGTAAATTTTATGTTATGTATATTTTACTACATGCTAAAAAAGACAGGCTTGTGTCAAGATGAAGTTCCACAATGAGGGAGAAAACAATCAATCCTCAAAGTACTTAAAATACTTACAACAGCAAGAGTCACTCATGTGATAAACAAAGTAATCTGAAAAGGTTTTAGTGAAAGAAATTACTTGTGGAAAGTATCAAAAAAAAAAAAAAAAAAAAACCCGACAAGTGGATTTGTTATTTAGTACTACTATCATTAGTAAAGTCTACTTATGGGAGTTAGTAGATTCCATTGAGAATACATAAAATCTCTTTACTTGTTAGTGGAAAATATGATTTCAGTGCATTGCCATTTTTAAAGGAAGTATGGTTCTATATTATGTCTTTTCTTTGTAATTGCAGTCTTGGCTTTATTGCTATGCACCAGTGACAACAATAATGGCTTTATTATGGAAATCACACCTCATTTACATGAAGCTGAAATTTATTCTGTGTTTACAATCTTCTAAAGTACTTGTTTTAATTTTACCTCACTGACCTTCTGATTCTAACAATTTGGATGTGCTACTAAAACAAACTCATCAACGTAAAACAAGGAACACAACTGTGAAATAATGTGGATCTAAGATATTTATGGGTCTATTTCCAACAATAAGCATGCATTATTATTAAATTAGAAAAAAAAGGTAATTAAAAAAAGGCATCAAAAGGTCTTATTTCTAAAATATGGGCCTTTATTCTGAAATGAGCAGATACTTGAAGGTCAAGAAGTTTCATTGATCTGATCCATTTCCTGGTGAGAAAATATTAAATGTGTTCTTCAGCTTTCTTAACAAGGGTTAATACACAATGTATAGTCACCCACCAGTATTCTCAGCAAATAAACCTAATGTTGTAGAAGAGAACAAGGTACATATTTCACAGAACTGCCAAATCAGCATTAGGATACTGTGGCTGGAACAGATAACAACAAACTTATGGACTGGATTTGTAAATTGTTCAAAGAAACACTCCATACTTCATCTGGGTAGTTTGCATTCCTAACCTTTGGTCACTAGTCCTATACTTGGTTCTAGTTTTAGAGTTTCCCTCTTGCCTCAGTACTTCAACACGTTCCCAAAAGAGCTCTTGAGAACCATCTGGACAACAGGGAACCCACTCTGAGTCCTGTGGCTCTGGTGTCCAGACACAGTTGCAAACGTTTGTTGCAGCAGGCTGGACTCTGTGTATGTCACCTGGATGATGTGCCAGGCTCTTCACTTTATTTAGCCATCCTTATCAAACTCATAATCTCTAGTGTCACCTTCTTTCAATGAGCATTTTAGGCCAACAATATCCAAATATGCATCTCCATCTCTCCTGAGTTCTAGACCTCCAGGTCTGGAGATCCTCAAAGCATCTCAAATTCAGTTCATTTAAAGCTAAATTTGCTATCCTTCCTCTCAAACTCTCTCTTCCTTCTGAGTACAGGTACCACCATCCAAATGGATTTACCCCATGACTCATTTTTCCTCATACACTGCACCAAATGGGGGGAGGGAGAGAGAACCATGCACAGAAAGCAGTCAGCACAGAGCCTGGCACAAAGCACGTGCTCAAAAAGCCTTACCTCCTATCATCTTCACCCTCATCCCATCATCCTCACCCTCATCACCATCATGACTTTAGTCAAGTTAGAGAAACAGCATATGGCTATAGATAGCCCTCTCTTGCATCTTTAAAAGGCCAAAAAATCATGTTATGTTTAACTTTTTTGTACCTGGATTTTCCAAACTTATTTGGTGTTAGAACCCTTCTGTTTATCCTGATGTAATATGACGATCACACAGAGAGGAAGGTTGCTTTCAATGTGCAGACTCTAAGTTCCATCACATCCAAACTGTCACTGAAAACTTCCTGACCAACCTATTTAACATGGACCTCTCCATATCCTCTATTCCCCTCTGTCTCTCTATTCCATTCTATTCTATTCTATTCTATTCTATTCTATTCTATTCTACTTTATTCTCTCCAATCCCCTCCCATCCCCTCCCATCCCGTTTCATCCCACTCCACTTTAAAATGCTGGCAATGAGACTCACCAATGTATTGTGACCCACAATGTGTAAACCTCTGCTCTAAAAGGTAATTTAAGTAGCTAGTAGGATATCTCAGACACAAGGTAGATAGAGTAAATGTAACTATCATGGGAGGCCTACAGCCACCATGTTCTGACATGGATTTACCCTGACCCTTCCTGCTATACGAAGGAGGCAAGCCTAATTTGGAGGAATCTGTACAGGTGACACATTAGATCTGCAGGCAGAGCAGAGAGCCAATACTGGCCTAGAGTATATTTTCCAGGGGTAAAGAGGAGGAATGTGAGCAAATTCTCAGAGGAGTCTCAAGACTGCTGGGACCCTAAATAGCAGTACTTTGTCAATGGCTGACTTGAGGCTCTCCTGGATGCTCAAGACAGTTGAGCGTCAGGCCTACTTTGAGGGTGATTTATTGGGATTGAAACAAAATGGCAAAAGCCTAGAATTATGGTCTCGCCTTGCAAAAACTATGTATAATTTTCAATTTGCAGGCTATAATTTTGAATCCAAGGAGAATAATCAACTTAGATGAGACCTACCCACACGGACCTTGCACGCACTGTTATTAGAGTAATACCATTTGAACCGTGTACTTCAAAGTTGCCAGAGAATATCCTACTGACGGGGATCAGATAGGTCTGTGATTCTTAAGGAGAAGGTTAAATGATCAGTTTTCTTCTTGTGAGGAAGAATGTCTTGAAACTATGGGAAGGAGAATTACCATTTGGTTTCATAGCCAACATAGTAATTTTCTACACACTTCAGAAATGTTTCATAAAATCACATTATGACAAACGTTTTTAGAAGATCAGAGTTCTAAAACAACCATGAAGTCAGCCAACCAACAATCGAAGACTGGCTTAACTTAGCTTCCTAACTACATTCCCCAGTTAATTAGCCATTAAGGAGTTCAGAACAGTCATCTCCAGGCATGCTCAGGCACCTAACAGCTATTCCCAACACACTCTGCTTTGGTAACACAATGAAGACACACAATGCATCTTTCAACCTGCTATATCTATATTTTAAGTCTTACTAGATGGTCTCATAATTTGGGAAATCAGGTTGCTATGTATTTGGCCATGACTAGCCAGTTATGTTTAAAGATAGTTTGATAGTACATCACAGAGCAGTCATTACCATTTAATAGGCTCAAATTCAACACTGAAGTCTTGGATCAATTCTGGCACAATGTCTCAGAAAAATTAACACTAAAAATAACTCTATATGTTCAAGAAGATATTTTTACAGTATGTTAAATATGTCAGTTCCCAGAACTGTTTCCTGGTAGAGACCCTCAATCTGGATAAATGCCAGCTGACCTCAATATGTATTTCCTTTCTTTAATTTGGTTCTCTAGGCCTCACATTACAAAACTGTAACACCAATTTAAAATTTTATTTTATTTTAATTTCCTTTGCCATGTCACTATTCTAAAGTCTAATTGAATGAAATCTTTTGGTTCCTCTCTGTCAATGTGATTAATTGCATCTCTTCTCCCAAAAGATATTCTGGTATCAGATTATCAGGGCATTGTCTTGTCTTAAAAATAATGTTATGTATTTCTCAAAAGCTTTGGGGATATTACTTACCCTCTGTTGTTAAATAACTACATCTGCAAATACAGAAAACTAGTACCAAACCCACACAGAGAGCTGTTTTCGGGAATATATAAGAACAGACCATAAAGTGGTAAAATACCTGTGTTATATAAAAGCTTATCGTTAACCATTAAATAATGGCACAGTAACAGTTGTGCCAGGAAGGTCTATGCATATGGGAATGAACTAATGTTTTATTGCTCATTCTTACTAACAACCTTGGATCAAGCCCTTACAGAGAAAAGAAAGAGAAACCATTGTGCTAAGAAAGAAAGGTAATCCCCAGATTGAATGGCATGTGTATGATCTAGGGAGAAGGAGGCTGTCCAAAAAAACATCTACATTGACAATACTTCTATATTAGTGATCAAAGTAATTTTATCAAAGTGATTTGGACCCAATGATAAACCTGAAAATTTTCTTTCTGTATTTGTCAATGTCATGTGTAGACCTTAAAATATGTAAGATTTTAATTCCAACTTTTTCTCCTCTTTCATGTGGAATTAAAATTGTTAATGGTTACACTGTTTCACAAGTGTCAGATGTTAGTAGCAAATATAAGGTAGATATTAGAGCTTATTTTTGCCTCAGGCTCAAAACTATGTTTCCACTCCTTCCTTCCTCCCCACCTCCTTCCCTCCCCATAATCAAATTAGCCCATGTTTCCACTCCTTCCTTCCTTCCTCCCTCCCTTCTTCCCTCCTTCCTTCCTCCTTTCCTTCCCCTCTTCCTCCCTCCCTCCCTTCCTTGCTTCCCAAGCCCCCAACATAGAGCTACTTTTACTATTCAATTCCATCTTTAATAGGTTAGACAGATCCTGCTATATTTTTCATTTGTTTGTTTCTGTCCTGTTTTTTTTTAAACCAGGTGAAGTTTATTCTGTTACAAAGTTTGTGAGCCACATTTGTAAAAAACAATTTTTTTTTCATGGTGGCAAAGCAGCTTTACTATAACCATAGATTAAGTGTTTATTTGCAAAGACTCTGGCATTAGTGGGAAAATGATGGAAAGAGGGAAATCACCACACTTCTTGGAAACCTTAAAATTAAATGAGTATAAGTATCAACTATTGTTCATTTCAATTACTTGTTAATTTACAACCACATGGATTTATACTGTCTTTATAAAACTGTACAATAGAGCTTCAAATTGCTCTTCAATACTTTTAATGTTTCCTACGACCCAATTTCTACTTCTTCCTTGAAGTTGATGTATCCTAATTATAAATCACATCATTTGCTTTCCTGAAGGTTATTTATACTAAGTTTTCTAATTTCCTTCTGTTAAATTCAATTAAAAGAAAAAGATCTGTTTTGAATATGGGCAGTCAGTCAAATAAACTTTTTTAAAAAGCATGCACTGGGACTTCACTGGTGGCCCAGTGGTTAAGAATCTGCCTGCCAATGCAGGGGACACGGGTCCCAGCCCTGGTCTCGGAAGATCCCACATGCCGCAGAGCAACTAAGCCCATGTGTCACAACTACTGAAGCCCGTGCGCCTAGGGCCCCTGCTCTGCAACAAAGAGAAGCCACCTCAATGAGAAGCCCGCATACCACAGCGAAGAGTAGCCCCCGCTCGCTGCAACTAGAAAGCCTGCGTGCAGCAACAAGGACCCAACGTGGGCAAAAATAAATAAATGAAAAATAAAAAGCATGCGCTGAGGTTGACTGAGTGGGATTTATTCATCAAAAGGCAGAATACTAGAGTGGTTATGAGCATGGACTCTGGAGCCAGATTACTTGAGGGCCATTTACTAGCTGTGTGACCTTGGTGAGTTACTTGACTGCTCTGATGCACAATTTCCTCATCTGTATAATGAGAATAACACTAGTACCTCCTAAATACAGAATACTGAATTCAGTTAGGATTTAATGGTTAAAATGCAGAATACTTAGAACAGTTTTATATAAACTTTGGCTATTGCTTATTATTCAAGAAATATATATTTATTGAAGATTCAAAAATGTATTTGATAAAATGTGACAGGTAAAAGGATGAATTACATATGGGTCTTCTTTTAAATATTATATATATATATATAAAATATATATATCCACTATAATAAAAGGTAGAAGATCAATATTAGAAAAGAGGGATAAAGTTATACAAAAATTCAGGGAAAGCAGCAGTTACCTACCATTGATGGTATCAGAGAGGCCACTGGCATTTCAACTGGGACTTAAAGACGAGCCATATTTGAACATGTGGACTTTGAAGTCAAGGTAGTGGAAAGAGGGGCAAAAAGGCAAATGCATAAATTAGTGTAAAATATCCCTTTTGATTGGCGTGAAAGGTCCATGAAGGTAAATAGTGAGAAGAATATTTGCAGCATGAGGTCATGAAGGGCTCTTGAGGACCAGGTTGAGCAGTACAGAATTATTTTACAGGAAATGGAGAGACATTTAAAATTTCTGAGAAGATGTGTGGCCCAATCAAAACAGGAATTTCCTTAATCTCACAGGAAAGTAAACAGATTGGTGGAGAGAGTGCTGGTGGCAGGGATTCCAGTTAGGTAACTGTTGCAGTGCTCAACGTGAGACATACTGAAGGCCTGGGGCAGTGGCGGAGGAGGGACTCCCACAGTGGAAAGAAGGGGATGGACACAAAAATATTACAGAGAATCTAAAGGTGAAGTACCCCCAAATCAGAAAACAGTGAGAAACTTTAAAAATTATACAGATATTGGGACTTCATCTCTGGAGGTTCCAATTCACTGAGCCTCTAGAGAGACTCATCAAACAATCATTTGTGAGTGTGATTTTGATGATTAGTTTTGACAACTACTGACCTAAAAGTCTAGGAGTGTGGAGTAAAAGAAATTACACTGGCATCAAAATTAGGAAAATGAGAAAAGGATTAAGAGGAAGAAGAGAAGGAAGAGGGAGAAAGAGTAACACAGAGATCAGAGCAATTGTGGCAGGCAAGTTATTGACAAGTTTTGTACTTCCTGAGGACAAGATATTGTTCCCAGGAAGAGGACAGAAAAGAAGACGGGAAGACAAGTTGAGCTCAAGTTGACAGATTTGAAAATTACTACTGTGATATGAAAAAGGCAAAGGCAATCCCTGGAAAACACATACACTCCAGAGTTATGAGTCACGAAAAGAATGAGTCATGGCCTGGGATTTAACAGGAAAATAAAAAAGAAGAGAGCATCATGAAAACCAAGGGAGATAGACTATTCAAGGAAGGGAAGTTATCGATTTACGCAGACGAGTTTAGGGATAAGGACATGAGAAAAGTGGTCAGTAGATTTGGTGTCCAAGGTTATAGGTGATGAATGGAAGAGAATAAGCAAGGTACTCTCAAGGCTTAGCAGTGCACATAAGGTGATGAGTATAGATAGCTCATAATGACTACTCTACAAGAAGTTTGTTGGTGAAGGAGACAGGCAAGGAGGTAACTTGATAAAGCAACAGCATTATGAGTAAGTTCTTTCAGGCACTGAAAAGTGATGTATGTTTTTAGATGGAGAGGAAAGACCCAGAATAGAGAGATGTTTAAGATGTAAGGCAATTGTGGAAAATTTAATGAAACAAGTTCCAAAAAAGGAAAAAGAGATGAAGGGCACAATTGGGAGGGTTGGCTTTGGTGAGAATGAGTTATTTACTCCCTTCCTAAAATGGAAGGAAAAATGGCAAAGAAGGGAGAAAAGAAAAGAATTGATCAGATAATATAGGAAAGTTGAGTGAGAGAACATCAGGTTGTTTTCACATCTTATATAGAGAGTGAGAATAGAAGGTATTAAGCATAAGACTTAACGGGCAATCTGTTTCCAAGATTACCAAAGAATCAATTAAAAGTAATCCAAAGGATTACTGAGAAGCAGAGATGGCTCAGTTAAGATTACTTAGACTAAATTTGTATCTATTACAGAGTAGCATTAATTGGCTGGTAAAAAGAAGAGAAGGACGTGACATAGACTGGAATGGTGACTGGCAAAATTGCTTAAGGAGAGAGCCAAGTTGGTGAGGAAATCAAGGGAGCTAGTGAAAATATCCTTGGATGTTCAATCACAAGGTCAAAGAGAGGGAGGTCGCAGTGAAGATAAAGACCAGTAGGAGTGAGGAACTGGGAGAGGAGGGCAGGGAGAGATATGAAGAGGGAAATGGTGACCCAGGAAGGGAGGATATCATGAGAAATGGTAATCACGGTAATATGAATAGGAAAAGGGTGGTGTAAGCAAAATGCAAAAATTTTAAAATAGGAAAAGTTATTAAGCAGGGACATAATGACCTTGAAGTAAGTGCAAGATGGAACAAAAATATTTTGATATACTGTTAGTTGGAAGGAGTAGCCTCTTACAACTGGTTGTAAGGAAAGTGATTGGTTTACGAGGCCACCATTTTGGTTATGATAAGGCAACTGAGTCATTTTATAAAAGGATCAGATCAAGTTTGTTACTGCTTTCTGGCCCAACGAAATTCAAACTTCACCTTATATGGATGTCCTTTTCTTCCAAAAGGAAACAACTTATTATAAAAATGTCCTTTTTCACTATTCAACTTTCTGAGTTTTATAATGCATAAACTATTAAGTATACCACTGTGATCACAGACGTGCCAACTATACATTTTTAAAGAAATTTATGATGCAATTGCTAATTCCCCAGATTACTTGTCCCCACTGCCTATTTCCCCAGACCTATCAACGCTATTTTCCTTTATTTCTGGATCTTCTCTTTAATTCTGTACCAGTTGATTTATTAAAGCGTGATCAAACAAACTATTATTTTGTGGCTATGTATTCTTTAAAGAATTGTATAGGCACTGAATAATTGAAAGTATCTCAAAATAATGAGAATGGTAATAAATAATACATGAAAAAAGTTGCAAATCACAAGTAGAATTTATACCTTAGAACTTGGGATTTGCCTGATTACAGAGAACCATGGAATATCACAAGATCACAATGTTGACACCAACTGAGGTGGCTCACAGACCAGGTTGAGTGGGAATATAGTGTTTTCAATGCCATAAATATTCCAAGATAAAACAGGCTTGAAAAACTCATTTTTCTACTTTTCAGTAGAGTTTTATATACATTCTTTGGCAATGGTCTAAATACAAATTTGAGAGAGACATGTTAAAAAAACCCAGAAATTGTATTTTCATTAGCTAAGAGTTGAATGAAAGACTTCAGTCACCGGTTAAAAAACTGAATGTGCTCTTAGATCAAAGCAATAAATATGAATAACTGTTTCATGTAATTTTCAAAAGAGTAGAAAGTAATGTCTCACTGTAATTTTTCCAAGATAACTAAAAAAAGGATTTAAGAGGGGAAAAGTCCTTTGAAAGAGTGGAGTATGCCAGGAAAGTTAAAATGTAAACTTTTAATTAACTTGGGAAAAACTGCCAAGGAAATATTTGGAAACTCAGCCTATGCATAAAAATTATAAACAATGGGGAAAGTTTCACTGACCCTCTGGGTCAAGCTGAGGCATGGCAATGGTATTGGCATGGCAATGGTAAGCCTATGTCAATAAGAGAGGAAGGGCAAAGAGTCTGCAGTGAATCCAAGCAGCAGTGCCACTGTGATGCTCTTAGACACTGGCTTTAAATGTATATCATACTGACCACATCTTCCACTGACATTCTACTGAAGCCTATTCATGATGGGTATCAAGAAATTAATTTCAATTCCATTCCTTCTCCTCCCCAAGCACCATAAATGATGAACTCAGCATGTGAGAGTGAATTCAGTTATGTTGTTTCAGTCCAGACTTATCAGACATCATGTCACTTTTAGGCAACAGCACTAGTTCAGTATGGCTGTGCATATGGAGAGTTTATGCAGGGAAGTATTGGAATTTTCCTTTTATCCTACAGTTTAAGGATTGCTATTGTTTTTTGTTTGTTTGTTTTTCTGCCACGCCTCACAGCATGTGGGATCCTCGTTCCCAGACCGACCAGGGATTGAACATGTGTCCCTTGCACTGGAAGCACAGAGTTCTAACCACTGGATGGCCAGAGAAGTCCCTAAGGATTGGTACTGGATGAATTAATGATGTGACCAATTTCACCTTTTAGATGTTCAATGTGGAATGGGGACAGACAAGAATCAAGGAATATCAGTTTAAGAGAACTGTGAGATGATGGAGGATATAACCCAGGTGCTATGAACTGAACTGAGGCCCCCCCCCCCAAATTCATATGTTGAAGCCCCACCCCTCAATGTGATGGTATTTGGAAATAGGGACCTAAGGAGTTAAGTAAGTCATGAGGGTAGAGCCCTCATGATGGGATTAGTGTCCTTGTAAGGAGAGACATGAGACATTTCTCTTTCTCCCTTTCTCTCTCTCCCTCCCTCTCTCCCCCATGTAAGAACATAGCAAGAAGATGATCGTCTGCAAGCTAGGAAGAGGGCTCTCATCGGGAACCGAATTGGCCAGCACCCAGATTATGGGACTTCTCAGCCTCCAGAACTGTGAGGTATAAATTTTAATTGTTTAAACCACCCAGTCTACGGCATTTTGTTATGGCAGCTCGAGCTGATTAATACATCAGGCATAATCATGAAGAAAGGAAGAGAGAGGCATACTTGAGAGACATTTAGTAAGTATACAGGACAAAGTCTGAGTATATTCTGCACCAATTACATATTGAAAGAGTTGTTATGCTAACAAAAATACCAATGCCTACTGAGTGCTTACTATGTTTCAGAGAATGTGCTAAAGACTTTATATGAATTGACATTTAATCCTTTAATCCTTCAAACAGTGCTATAAAGTTATATATTATTATTATAACTGTACTACATATGAGAATAGTGAGGAAAACTAGGCATGTTTCAGTACCATAAAGAGAGGGGCAGTCTTTCTTGGAAATAAGAGGATGAAGAAATAATTTGCTAGCCTGGATCACTTCACATTCTTTCTCGGGAATAAAATCTAACAATTCCTTTTATGGAATTAGAGATCTCTAGGTTTAATTTAATGTTTACATGTTATTTTTCTCAATGACAGTTTCGATAACAAAATGGTAAACTGTGAAGCATTGCTGTTGGCCAGAGTCACCTGTGGTTCTAATCCCGACTGCACAATTTAATGGCTTTGCAAATCTGGACTTTCCTAAATCTCTCTTTTCCTTCATTTTCTTGTCTCACTATAGGAATAGAAATACCTGTTTCACAAGATTCTTGTAAAAATTGAGATAATATATACGAAATGCTTAGCCCAGTGTCTGGCATACGGTGATTGGTAGTGGTGATGAGGATAATGATGATTACCACCAGGGCCCACATCCTTTCACAGCTGCCACTTACATGCCTTTTACTCTCTCTCCCAAACCTACCACATCCATGCTCTATGCCCGCTGCCCACCTAGAAAACAAATGTAAGTTGAATTTAACAGTTTAGTACTGAAATAGCCTGAATAGAGGACCATTCTTGTCTCATCAGTTTTAACAGACTAGGTAAAAGGCAGTCACTGAGGTATAGACATTCAGGAAACTTGAGTTTTAGAAAGACCCAGCTCTGCCACAAATTACTAGTCCCTTTTCTTCATTGGTTACATGCGTAAATCAGGAGTTCAAACAGAAATTCAAGCTTTCTCTCAACTCTCTGATTTTATTTTTTACTTTTTATCTTGACGTTCTAAGCCTTAGGAAACTAATTCCTGATGCTATTGTTCTAGGAGTTTTTAATGAGCAATATCAAATCCCCAATTTTTTCAAAAACAATAATAAAAAAACCCAACACACATTGAATGACTACACATCATCTTTCAGGCTCAAAGATTTCTGATTTGAATCTTTGAAGACTGAGGTCATAGATATAATTCTAAGCAGAGGATGAGCATCCATAATGTTTTTTTAAAATATTCTGGATTTTCCCCAGCACTATTGACAAAATGTGGGAAGACTAAACTGTGCTCACAAAGATTTTTTTAAGCTCAAGTGGAAGAGATTGTTCATTGTGTAGTGAGGAGCTCTGGGGTTTTCCTTAGGTCCCTAGGCATTGTTTTTTATTTTCTTTTCAGCAATGGAACTGGGAGTAGACTGCAAACAAGCAGCTTACTGCCAAGGACATGTGAAACCTGTTATATTGGTCATTCTGGATCTGATTCAAGTACATACTGTTGCTAGGTAAGATTACTTTTACTTTGCTTTAGTGGAAGCCTCAATTTTGGTTTAGGGAAAAAAAAATCATATTGTGTTTTTCCATTTATATTTATAAACCATGTAAAATTTAAAACGATAATGACACACTTAGAATTCTGTAATATGTATTTGAAATGACAAACAATAAAAACTAAAATAAAACAGCAAAATAAAATAAGAATGAAAATAAAATTTAAAATGACAATAACATACTTAGAATTTTGATGTGAGAATAATAAGGATCCTAGAACCAGAGCGTTTCAGCTATTGATTGCTACATAATAAACCACCACAAAACTTGGTGGCTTAAAATAATTTACAATCTGGGCTGGGCAGTTTTCTGCTCTGTGTGGTGTCTACTCGGGCTGGAACCTACAGGAAGGCTTTTTACTCCCATGTCTGGAATCAGACGCCTGAAACAACTGGAGGCTGGTCAAATATGCCTATTCACATGGCCACTCCATATGACTAGCTTGGAGTTTCTAACATCATGGTGGTCTCAGAGTAACTGGACTTCTTACACTGTGACTGGCTTCCAAGAGAAAGGAAGCTGAAACTGCTAGTCTTCTTAAAGGTTAGACGCATTATGGGGCAGTATCACTTCCATCAGATTACCTTGGTCTAAGCAAGTCCAAAGAGTTAAAGGGAGGGGAAATAGACTCCACTGCTGTATGTGAGGAGAAGCACACATGTAAAGGGAGGGAAATAATTGATGGTGGCCATCTTTGGAGAACACAATACAGAGTGTACTGCATTTACTAGGAGCTATTTCCTATTTCTTCTTTTTCCTTTGGCTTATATTGAGTTTCTCTGAACTCTTTTTGAAATTTCTAAGATGTCAGGAGAAAAAAAGTTACTCAACCTTAGGATGAAAGGGATGATACTTCATAATATTCATTAGAGCAAGTTTCCAATGATTTTCATAATAGCAATAGAATCTTGATTTACGTTAGTATTGTTCTGTAAATATGAAGACATGGAGACTCAGAAGAAATGGAAGCATTCATCCTCAAATATATTGCCAAGCAGAGAAGTGGCCATTATTGTACCAGTAGATTCCAAATACCTCAGATTCATGTTATACATGGCTGGCTGGATCAAGCCACCTCTACATTTTAATATATCATATTGAAACATATGCATGGGATTTTTATAAGAAAGGGATTTGTAATCTGCTTCCTCTTTTTATTCAAATTAATTTTCCTTCCCTGATCCATGAATCATTCCTCACATAAGAACTGGCTGATGAATCAGAAAAGAGTCAGTAAATTCTAATGAGCCTAAAAGGAGAGACAAGCTTATCATTGCCAGAGATCAAAACCAAACCCTAAAATTACAGGCTTTGTTTAAAATGCTGTTTGAGACACTGAAATTCAGTTCAGGGAACATACCTTTATCCTGACTCATTCTCACTGCACACTCACTTCACTGAAGGAGGAGGAGGCCAGTGAATTTCACTAGGAGCCACCGACCTTCGAAAATGTGGTTCACAGCAGTCGAGCAGCAAAAAGGGCACAGAAGGAAGTAAAGCTGACATCACTGTCCCAGCCACGCTCAGAAAGGGAGGGACTGACAGTGGCTGTCTTTGGAGACTACAGCACAGAGTGTATTTGATTTACTAGCAGCTCTTCCTCTGTTCCCCCTTTCCTTTGGATTTCAGTGGAAATTTGAGATCTGAAATTAAGGGATGTCAGGAGTGAAGAAGTCACTCAAAATATAGAGTATAAAGGGGTTGATACAGAGCGGACATAACCAACACACAAGTGTTGATGTAAAATTGCTCCTGTTGTCAGGCACATCTAATCTGCACCAGAGTGAATAGTTTGGAGAACAGTTCTATAGAAATATGGAAGATTCCAGCCCAAACAAAATGACTGATATAAGCTCTTCAGTTATTCAAACAGGGCTGATGCTGGTGTTAACTAATCACATCTGTTTACCAAACCTAAAACTCTAAGGTAAATAAATAATCATAATCATTCTAGCTACTAAAAACAAAAAACAGCTTGGCTATAAGGAAACTATAAATTGACCTTTCCTTCTCATAATGCATCTTACTCATTGTTAAAGGTAATTTAGAAATAAATAAAAAACTCTTGACAAGGTTTGACCAAAAATACTCAAAATTTAACATAATTTGGAAAACTAGGAAACTGTGCTTCTGTAATAAAAGGGAATTTACCTTCAACTCTTGATTTATTATTTGAGAATATATTTCTCATGCTACTATCTAATACAGTTAAGCCTTGAACAACGCAAAGGTTAGGGGTGCCAAACCCCCTCACAATCAAAAATCCACATATAACTTTACAGTTATATATATAATAATATATATATTTTCTGCATCTGAGGATTCAACCAACGGTGGATGGTATAGTACTGTAGTACGTATCTATTGAAAAAATCTGCATATAAGTGCATAGTTCAAATCAGTGCTGTTCAAGGGTCAACTGTAATATCTGAAAATACTCATCCAATTAAAAAACTGCAGGGGACTTCCCTGGTGGCACAGTGGTTACGAATCTGCCTGACAATGCAAGGGACATGGGTTCGATCCCTGGTCTGGGAAGATCCCACATGCCGCGGAGCAACTAAGCCCATCTGCCATAACTACTGAGCCTGTGCTCTAGAGCCCGAGAACCACAACTAATGAGCCCGCATGCCACAACTACTGAAGCCCACGTGCCTAGATCCTGTGCTCCACAACAAAAGAAGCCACCACAATGAGAAGGCTGTGCACCGCAACGAAGAGTAGCCCCCGCTCACCGCAACTAGAGAAAGCCTGCGTGCAACAACGAAGACCCAACACAGCCAAAAATAAATAAATTAATTTTTAAAAATTAAAATTTAAAAAATGCAAGGCAAAATAAAACTAAACTATAAACCATCTCAGCTGCCTTAGGAAAAAGGGCTATTTTGCATGCTTGGAATTGTAGAGAACTAAGCCAGATCTGCTTGAGACTACAGTCTTCCCTCTGTATCCATTGGGGATTAGTTCCAGGACCCTGCAGGATACCAAAATCCAAGGATGCTCAAAGTCCCTTATATAAAATGGCATACTATTTGCATATAACCTATGCACATCCCCTGGAATACTTAAAATAATACCTAATACAATGTAAATAGTTGTAAACACAATGTAAATGCTATGTAAATAGTTGCTGGTGTGTGGCAAATTCAAGATCTGCTTTTTGGAACTTTCTGGAATTTTTTTTTCCCAAATATTTTCCGACCCGTGGCTGGTTGAATTTGCAAATGCAGAACCTGGTGATACAGAGGGCCGACTGTAACTGGAACTGCCCTCCTTCTCAGATATAACGTATACATGGAGTATAAAAAGTACAGGAATCTCAGAGGAAAGAAGAGAAGAGGCTTGGTACCAGTCTGTGTTGCATTTGAAGCTTTGGCTTTTAGAGAAAGTAGTGGCAACTGCTTGCACTGTGGACTCAAACTCCTGAGTGGGGTTCGTGCCAATTATTCTAACAATAAAGAATATTAGAAGCAAAGAAAGGGTACTTACTATCCAGTTTTCAAAAATACAGATGTGGGAACTTTACTAATATAGTAGACTTTTCAGCATTCCCCTACCCCTCTCCCCCAATTTTTAAACAAGGTAGATATTTATGGGTAGTTATGTTAATTTCTTTAATTCTAGAAAATTCTCAACATTACCTCTTCAAATATTGATTACTCTCCATTCCCTCTATTCTTTTCTCCTGGCAATGTATTCTCATACTTCTTAGCTCTGTTTTCATATTTTCTCTTTTTTTGTATCTTTCACATGAATTCCTTAATCCTAGCTTCGGATTCTAATTAATTAATTCTCTCTTCTCTGTGTCTCATCTATATTTTATCTCAAATATCAAGATATTTAAAATTTTCAACTAGTGTCATTTTTCATTGCCAAGATTATTGAAATCTTTTCATTTTCATATTGGTCTGTTTTAATTTAATTTTATTTGCTTATATCTATTTTTTTTTTTTTTATGTTTAAGTGCTTTGAATGGATACATCTTCCATTTCGTCAGGGGTCAATGGTCAACCATTTTCTGTACGGGGCCAGATATTAAATGTTAGGTTTTTCAGGCCACATGGTTTTTGTTGCAACTACATACACTCAACTCTGTATTGTGAAAACAGCCATAGAATATATGTAAACAAATGTGTGTGGCTGGGTGTCAAGAAAAACCTTTACTTACAAAAACAGGTCACTGCAGCTACTTTGGAAAACAGTTTGGCAGTTCCTTAAAATGTTAAACAGCGAGCTACTGTATGACCCAGAAATTCCAATTCTAGGCATATACCCGAGAGAAATGAAAACACATGTTAATACAAAAACTTATATATAAATGACCATAGGAATGTTCTTCATAATAGCCAAAAGGTGAAAACAACCCAAATGTCCATCAACTGATGAATAGGAAAGCAAAATGTAGTATGTTCACACAATGCAATATTATTTGGCAATAAAAAGAACTATGTACTGATAAATGATATAAAATATGAACGCTGAAACCACTATGTTAAGTGAAAGAAGCCAGACTTAATAAAAGACCACTTATTCTATAATCCCATTATATGAAATGTCCAGAATAGACAAATCTATAGAGACAGAAAGTTGACTAGTAGTTACCTAGGCTTCAGGGAAGTGGAGAATGGGGAGTGACTGCTAACAGGTATGGGGTTTCTTTTTTCGGATGATTCAAATATTCTAAAATTAGATTATGGTGATAGTTACACAACTATATAAGACCAATGAACTGTACAATTTAAACAGATGAACTTTATGGCATGTAAACTATATCTCAATGAAGCTGTTAAAAAAATAAATAGATAAAATGAGGAAACAGGTAAGTGGCTGGCAGGGCCATAGTTTGATGATTCCTACTTTATATTTTTGAGGAGCCTAAATAACTTGACAAAGTTATTTATAGTTTATTCTATTTTTATATCTTTTTCTATGTTAAATTCATCTCTTTGCTGATCTTAAGGGCTATCTTTGTTAGTTTTCCTCCAATATTTGGGACTTTTATATTGCAGCTAATCTTGAGTAGAAAGCATTTGCTTCCTTGCTTGTTCTCTCTCTCCCTCTCTCTCTTTCTCTCTGGCTACCTTTTTCTATCTAATGGTTTTGTGGTGGCCTCCACTTAACCCTTCTGTCCAAAAAGGACTAGTTTGGTGTCATGGGTCTTCTGTCCCCATAATGACATATACATATGAATATGGCAGATAAACTCTGTGAACTCTAGAGATTTTGGCCCAGGAACTTGGTGAGATGCTTCCTCTGCTTTCTCTTTGGGCTCCCAGATCCCTAAGCCAAAGCCCAAGCTACTATGGCAGCTCTTTTTCAGGTTCCTTTCCTACAGGAGCTACTGCTCCAGTCTACCGGCCTTGGGTGAGACCTTTAATTCCCAACTTACCACTACAGCAGTTGAGATACTCCTGCATTCACAGGCTTGTGGACCCAGAAAACATCAGGTCCTTGACAGTAGCCCAGGTTATACTTTGTGTTTCTGCTCTTTCTGATCCACAATTCATCTTCTTTTTAATTTTCTCTTGTTATATCTTGTCATTAACTGCTATGTATATGGAGCAGGGAAATGGGCAAAACATGAATTTACAGTCCTTCTTGACTGGATATTTTTCAGGTCAATGCAATGGAATTTTAGCAGATAGATTCAAAGAGAGTATCAAATGCTCCTTGGTAGAGTAGATTGACATTTTTTTTTCTTGAAAATTTGAATTTGAGGTAAGTGGAACATGTTCAAACAGAAGAGAGTTAAAGGAGGTTTCAAATAAAATGTAAGATATCAGCTTAGAGGTCAAAGCTGAACACATAGTTTTGGGAATCACAGAAGTCAAGGAAAAAATGATAGTCCTAATAATAACTTTTAAAGGGATACCTACAAACAGATCAATGAGATAAATTCTATAATTTCTACTTCTGATGATAAGACAGATTCCTTTTCTTCTTAAAGCTATATTTAGCTTGGGGATCCATTCCTATAATCATAAGATTTTATGGTGCATTGATTATTAATTTATTCATTTTGTCAACAAATATTATTTATGCTCCTGCTATCTACTGAGCACTCTACCGGGCTGTGGTGATATAGAGATGAATAATAAATGGTCCTTACCCTCAAGGAATTCATAATTTATTAAGGAAATCAGCCACACACACCAAAACAAGTCACCATTTCATTCTGAAATAAGTGCTAAGTGCTGTAATGACTGTAGGAACAAAGTGCTTTAAAAGCATAGAAAAAGGAATGAGTAATGCTTATTTGGTGTGGCTCTGTAAAGAGGGAATTCCAAAGGCGTCACAGAAGAGGTAGCATGTTGGGAGTTTCCAAGATTTCTATAGAAGAGTGAGCAGTATCTTGCTGGAAGGGCTTCCTAGAGATTAACTTGTGTTTGTTCAGCACACCACTTTTATTAGGACAGCTTTGGGGAGATAATGAAGGTTATGGAAGGGTAATAAGCACCTTCCACCTCTCTTTCATCCACATTTTCTCACATTATTCACGAAACACATGAGTTTTATCAACTGATGATGAGGAGTTCATAGAGGGCGCCTTACATGAGCGAAGATGACAGTATCAGGTAATTTTAAGGATGAGTAAGAGTAGGGGCTTCCCAGGTGGCACAGTGGTTGAGAACCCACCTGACAGTGCAGGAGACATGGGTTCGAGCCCTGGTCTGGGAAGATCCCACATGCCGTGGAGCAACTAAGCCCATGCGCCAGAACTACTGAGCCTGCGCTCTAGAGCCCACAAGCCACAACTACTGAGCCCGCGTGCTGCAACTACTGAAGCCCGCGTGCCTAGAGCCCATGCTCCGCAACAAGAGAAGCCCGTGCACTGCAACGAAGAGTAGCATCCGCTCGTCACAACTAGAGAAAGCCTGTACACAGTAACGAAGACCCAACACAGCCATAAATCAATCAATCAATCAATCAATAAAATTTATTTAAAAAAAAAGAACGAGTAAGAGGAGTAAATTGATGGCATGGTCAGAATGCAGGCTGAATGGTAACTAACTTGGGGATGAAAAGATGGCCCAGGGGTGGACTTATAGAGACTCTTGTGCTATAAAAAGACTGGACTTTCTGGGCTTCCCTGGGGGTGCAGTGGTTGGGAGTCCGCCTGCCTATGCAGGGGACACGGGTTCGTGCCCCAGTCCGGGAGGATCCTGCATGCCGCGGAGCGGCTAGGCCTGTGAGCCATGGCCGGTGAGCCTGTGCTCCGCAGCGGGAGAGGCCACAACAGTGAGAGGCCCGCGTACTGCAAAAAAAAAAAAAAAAAAGAAAAAAAAGACTGGACTTTCTTCTGGGCAATGAGAGAGACTTTGAATGACTGTAAAGCTACAGAGTGAGGGGAGCCACTTTGTTGAAATATAGACATCTGAGAAAATGATACTGGAGAAGAACTAGAACTAGTGACCTATCAGGAAAACACTGTAAGAGTCCAAGTGAGATAATGACTATTCGATTGAGTGGGAATAGGGGAATCAGAACTGCCATAATTTTTTTTTATTTGAAAAGCTACAATAAAAGCAATGCTTCTCTTAATATTTCATTGCAAGAGAGGTTTCGCTAGTTGAGAAAGAAGTGTGCTAGGGCTTTTAGCATTATGTTCAATGCTTGAGGGCTGTTTTTCAGATAATCAGAGCATTGTTTATCTACTGTATTCATGATGGATCATATCCAAAAAGGCACAGGGGTGATTCAGGCATGAAAGGACTAACTTGTTAGGTTAGGCCCTTATGATGTTATCATTATTGAAAACATGCAAACATTGGCACTTTTACATAATACACAGAACAAAATAAATATGGTTATTTGGGGAAAGAAACAAACTTTTCCTTCAAAAGAGAATATGCATTTTAATAAAATGAATCTCAAGTTGAATAAAAGCATAGCTTCTAGATAAATTCTATATCCCGTGAAAAAGGTGGATTTCTACATTGAATATTGCTTTTTTAACTGAAGAATCTAAGATTAATCATAACCTTAAATAATATTTCTGCCCACATAATAACTGCATGCTAAATGAGAGAGAAGAGGGAAGAGTTGGCTAGATACAACTATCTACAAACTACCCCACAGACTAATATAAAAGAGTCCCTTCTTTTTACACAACAAGGAAAATCTTTTTGCATCTTCCCTGACACAGTTTAGGAACTAGAGGCTTTTCTTATATTAGAATGAATCCTTTTATTAGCCTATAAATGACAATATCTATAGAGTCTCTAATAATGTATGACATTATTATATTATGTATTCTAGAGACTTCATATATGGTATCTTGCTTAAACTCTGAAAAGCACTTAAAAAGTGAAGAACTTCTCCATTCATTTGGCTTTAGATTTGTAAAAGCTTAGAAAAGACTAGTCTTCCTCTTGGCCCAAGCCGGATTCCCCCACCCCCAGCTCATTAGATTCTCCCTAATATCACTCAAACCATTTTAGAGTGAGTTTTCTGTATGTAGGTGTTTGGTTATTGTTCCTTAAAACAATTCCTAAGAGATGCTAATCTAACAACAGAAAAAGAAACACATCATAAAAACCTGTGTTAAGTATGATTCAAAGGGAAAAAATGAGCTGTAGTGAAAGCCAATTTGAGCTGGAAAGACTGTACTCTTAAGTAACCAGACATGTGTAGCCACTTATGAAGCTGTCTGGTCACATATGTTTTTAAACATTTGTCAGCACAGTCAGAACTCCACATGCAAAATACAGCACTCCCAAGCATTATGGAGGTTTGTGAAGAAGTCTCAGAATCTGAACGAAATGAACAGATTTCACAGGTTGAACACAGGTTGTTACTGCTTGAGTTGAAGAACACTTGGGGAAGCAGCTCCCAAAGGCTGTGAGTCATTTACTTGAATATTAATATCTTAGGGACAAAACTGGCATCGGAATAAAACCTGCAGAGCCCTGAAGAAAGAGAGATGTCAGGAAGTCTCAAGGAGCGGGAGAAATTGGAGAACTATAATTTAACTTATGGCTTCAGAGCTGAAAGCTGAGTCGAACCTCACTCCTTTTCTTTTTTCTTTTTTTTTTTTTTTTTGCGGTACGCGAGCCTCTCACTGTTGTGGCCTCTCCCGTTGCGGAGCACAGGCTCCGGCGCGCAGGCTCAGCGGCCATGGTTCACGGGCCCAACTGCTCCGTGGCATGTGGGATCCTCCCGGACCGGGGCACGAACCCGTGTCCCCTGCTTCGACAGGCGGACTCTCAACCATTGCGCCACCAGGGAAGCCCTCACTCCTTTTCTTGATAAAGAATATTCAGTGACCTTTTCCCTCCATTAAAAGTCCCCATCTTAAAATACAAATACAGTTTCTTTCAAACCTGCAGCATTTGTTCTTCCTCTGAAGACATCATCATATGCTTTCCACTGTGGCTTCACCTGGTAGGCGTGGATGAACACCACAAATACTACCACGAGGCACATTAACGGAACAAGAGCTGCACTGAACAGAGCTGCATAGATGTTTGGGATGAAACACCTGGAAGAGACAAGAGAAGAGATAACTCAGCTTCAACACAAACATTTCTAAATGCACCATGCATTACATCACCGCTTTGTACTAGCTCTTTGTATCTAAATGTTGGCAAAAGCAACTTTCTGGCTTGCCAAATTGGAGCTCTGTTTGAGTAGAGGCTACATGACTAAATCTAACCCACTGCTTCACAAAGTAGGTTCCATGGAACATGCATATCCTGAGGTGCTCAGAAAACTTCAAAAAAGGTTACGGCCAAACAAATTTCAGAAACGCCTACTTGCTTTTCCAGCTCTGTCTTCTTCGTCTAATGAGACCACGGTTTCACTAGGGACCACATGAGGGAAGGTATTGTTTTCTTTTATCTTTTTTAACTTTTTTATTGAAGTATAGTTGTTGTACAATATTATGTAAGTTACAGGTGTACGATAGTGATTCACAATTTTTAAAGATTATACTCCATTTATAGTTGTTATAAAATATTGGCTATATTCCCTGTGTTGTACAATATTCTCTTGTAGCTTACATTATACCGAAGAGTATAACCTCTTACTTCCTATCTCTTTTATACCTAATAGTTCTACCCCTATATTGCCTTTCCCTTTTCCCTCTCCCCACTGGTAACCACTAGTTTGAAGAAGGTATTGTTTAAAGGCTAATTTGAGGGTTCCCAGGGCTCAACTCTGTAATTTCCACAATTTTGTTCTCTGCTTGAATGACAGTTTTGTCATTCCTAAGCTGTACATTTCCCTAGAGCCATTCATTCTCTTGAAAATGATGACAATTTTCCATTTAGAAGCTATACTGCATAACTGTATCTAGTATTACTGGAGTTTATTTAGATCAATGAGGTTTAATGTAAACTTAACATTATTTATATATTTCGGTAATACTGAAATTCCACGGAAAATGGTCTTAGAGATGTAATTGGAAGATTTTACTCACGGGTTATAAAAATCATCTTGTTCATATAAAATCTTTCACAAAAAAATCTCAAAATGGAGGACTGTTAAATAGGTTCTCAGTATCTAAAATTGTGCTTCTGAGGTATTCTTATAGAAGACACACCTCCTACAACTTAAAATGGCAATAATACTTTATAAGAAATCTTAATAGTAGAGAATGTCTCTTGTGAAATATTTTCCCCAACTTCTCCATTTTTTTTTTTTTTTTTGCAGTACGCGGGCCTCTTACTGCTGTGGCCTCTCCCGCCGCGGAGCACAGGCTCCGGATGCGCAGGCTCAGCGGCCATGGCTCACGGGCCCAGCCGCTCCGTGGCACGTGGGATCTTCCTGGACCGGGGCACGAACCCGTGTCCCCTTCCTTGGCAGGCGGACTCTCAACCACTGCGCCACCAGGGAAGCCCCTCCATTTTTTAATACATAATATCTGCAAACCTAGACTGCAATATAGCCAAAAATAATGGATGCTAATAACTCAAGGAAAAAAATATAACTTATTAAGAAGAAAACCTCAAAGTCCAAACTATAGGTAATCAGGGGAAACACCCATTCTTGCAACTTGGGAAATCAGTCCCTTTGATTTTATGTTTAAAAAGAGATACGTTATTAAAGACTTTACTCAGATATTATTTCTAATTAATATGATCTGCTAAATGTATTCCTCAAGTAAACAAGACACATTTCAAGAGATATTTCAACACACATTCTGCATCTGCAAAGAGATGTCAGGATGATGAATTTTCTGGCTTTTAGAATTTAATTTGGACAGCATAAAGCCTGAATCCTTCCCTGTACACTCATTTGTATGCCATAAGACCCACATCTTGCAGGTAAAAGGCATGTGATTAAATAAAACAGGCAAACATTAATGGCTTTGATCTTGAATATATTTCTGCACTAAAAATAGGGGTCATGTTGGCTACTTGTTTTTATGTACATTGGCTTTAAATGATTTCTTACTGTTTTCACCTGAATTATGGATTCACTGCCACAGGCTGGCTTAAAGCAGCTTAGATAAACACAGACACTGACAAAGGAAGTCACATGGGCTTCAGTGTTTTATTTTTTATCTTGAAAAATGTCATCACAAGTCCATGTCAGGCTGTAAAATGGGGATAATTACCGAATCTACTGTGAGCTGTTTTAGGATAATAAACATTTTGTACACAGTGTTATGGCGTATAGGTTTGGCTCTCCACCATCTACACTTGCTGGTGGCTGGCCATGTTTGGTTCTCACCTCTCTATCTGAAGTGCTTTCCTGAAAACTTTCCTTTATTTTAGAGGAAAACATCTGCAAGGAGGACTTCAATGAATGCTGTGCGATCCTGGTCAAAAAATCAATTGGGCAAAGTGGACCTCTGGGAGGTTAGAAGTAACCAGTCACGTGTGCAGTGGCTTTGGGAAGAGGGGGAGAATTCCCAAAGTGTCACAGCTCTTCACAATCTCATTTGCAATTCTCCCTGTTTGTACAGTGACTTGGCCATGTTGGGCCATTCTTCCAGAGAAAGGGGCAGGAAAATTATCGAATCCTGAAGCAACCCTTTTCCCCTCTGTTTCTTCAGAGCCCTACAAATCATGGCCTCTCATTAGCATCGGGCTGGTGAGAGTGCCCTAAGTTTGTCCTCCACCTGGTCAGCATGGGGCCAGATCATGAATGAGGAGGGCTTGGGCCCCCAGCGCGCCTGCCCTGTTTGCAGCCCCTCCTGCCTTCCTCTCCTGCTCAGGTACTACAGTCCGGCAGGGGCTTCCCTCGCCCACTCCTGTCCAGCTGTGACTCCATCCCAGTCTCCCTCCAACAAACTCTCTGCCTTGTGTACTATCTCTCTTAGGGATTAGGGGGTCAGACAACTCTCCTGCAACAAACACTAACAATTGCAAATGAGACAGGGCTGAAAGGGTAACCCACAAGCGCAGGCCGCAGTCAGGGTCCCTACTCATGTGACTTGGGCCACGGAATGCAGGTGGAGCTGGCTATGTCATTCTACATTCTACCTTATATACTAACACTTCCTTGTTTTAAATACTCATTGAACTTTTCCTTTAAAGCTAATACGTATTCTAAGTTTCTGATCAATCTTTTCTGAATGGAATTTCTACTGATGTAGAATAAAACTTGCGACATACATTTAAAAGTTCCCAAGATAAATGAACTATACCCTACCCTTAAAGAAAAAAAAAAGCCTCACTAACCAGAATTTTCTTTAGTCCAACTGACTAAGATGTACAGTACATCCAGGTAGTCTGAAGATTAGATCACATGAAAGTGATGTGGGGAGTTAGGAAACTGAATATCATGTTCAAAACAGTTTCTGAAGTAAGGCTGGGAACAAATTCTTGGAAAAACAATGTAATGTAAGAAACAAGCAGACTGAATACTATGCATACACAGGGCTGTGGAAGCAGCTGATTAACCTGCTGGCAACTATTGCTTCAAGGACAGCTGTGGCAGTTACCAGAAAATGAGACAAAGGCCATGTGGATTTGCTTTCTTAAAAAGGGCGAGGAAAGTTGTTCCTTGTAATTACTAGCTCAACCAGCTTCAAAGCATTTTGGTGACCCTTCTCTCTTTTGGTGTTAAATATTCTTTTGGGTTCTTGTAATCACATGACTAACTTTTGCTGTTCCATTTTAAAGTTTCATGGGTAAATTTTCTTTCTTATTATAACCCTCAGACACTCCTACTTTATTTCAAAATCTTGCCAGGACTTCATCTTTTTCTCTATTTTAAGCCAGATGAAATGAGTAGATGTTGTTTGACTATCTTCAGTTTTTCCTCTTCAAGTCTACCCTGGAGCATTCACAATGCCTTATGTCACTTTCTCATTTATTTAATTTATTTTTTTTAAAAAATATTTATTTATTTATTTATTTATTTTGGCTGCATTGAGTCTTCATTGCTGTGCCTGTGCTTTCTCTAGTTGTGGCAAGCAGGGGCTACTCTTTGCTGCGGTGTGAGGGCTTCTCATGGCGGTGGCTTCTCTTGTAGCGGAGCATGGGCTCTAGGCATGCAGGCTTCAGTAGTTGTGGTGCACAGGCTCAGTAGTTGTGGCTTGCGGGCTCTAGAGTGCAGGCTCAGTAGCTGTGGCGCATGGTCTTAGTTGCCCCATGGCATGTGGGATCTTCCTGGACCAGGGCTCGAACCCGTGTCCCTTGCATTGGCAGGCAGATTCTTAACCACTGTGCCACCAGGGAAGCCCCTCACTTTCTCATTTAGTAAGGTTATTATTACCCCCTCTCCCCACCCTGCCCAGGTAGCTCTTTATATTTATTGAAGTGTTTCTACTTGTATTACCCAACTTGATTAAAAAAAATTATGTGGGTGGTATAAGGTATTTCAATTTTTTTTATTCTTGTATGAAATCAGCATAAGGAGGGTCTCAGAAGCAAAGAGTCCAGGAGAGACAAAAGCTTCACTTACAACTGCTAAAAATATTGGAAGAGATGCTGGGAACTCCCTGTACGTGAAACTGTAATTTGAGTCCATTTAAATTATATTTTAGAGAACAAGTTGACCCTGGCGCACTGGAGGACATGAAGCAATCCAGGCAGCTGACATGTGCGTTACATCTGGGTTACATAGGTAATGAAAAGGGAACTAGAATAATAGATGTTTGTTTCTAAGGTCTTTATAAGTACTTCTCCTCAACAAGACAATGATAATAGTTATGACTCATAGGCTCATGTGCCAACCTCCCCCAGGAGGGGAAATTTCTTTAATGATGGCACCTATGTCACAGTTACATTTGCCGCTCCAACCAGCTTTTTCTTTTCCACATGGAAACTCATGGTGATGCCCTACTTTATATGGGAAAAAAAGAGATGGTCTGTCAGTTTTATTCCAGAAATTTTAAAATGTATGATGAATCAAGAATTGTCCACTTATTGCAAACTGAGTTCTACTTTGTGTAGAAAGTACAATACATCAATGTACTGGCCCTATTAGTTGAAGAATACAGATGTTATTCATTATGTGGATGCTTATAAATAATATCTAAGCCAATACTTATGAGTTCAATATTCCTTTCCTTGCCCGCTCAATTTACTTTCTTTCCAAAGATGATGTTATTATCTAACACACACTTTTAGTTCACCTGTGAATTTATGTATGTTTGTATGTATGTATGCATGTATTTCTGTGTATATGTGTGCATTTCCTGTCACATCCAAAATGACTGGAGAGGTTTAGAGAGAGCCCTTTAAGCACATTCATTTTTTTCTCAGGAATAAATTTATGAAGACATTGGAGTGAAGAGAAAATAACTGCTTAACGAGCTGCAAGTTAGGAAAATAAACTCTTCTAGAAGTCCTTCTGTTGTACTGCATACAACTGAATTCTAAAATTCATTTTCCTTTAAACTCTAAACAAGAACAATATTAAGACTAAATTGCAGATAAGCCCTACAAAGTGAAATTTCATATTAGGATAATGTATGGACTTAGAGAAGGAGAGGAAGAGCAAAGTATTTTCTTAAACTGAATTAGCTAGTAATGAAAACAATCTTAAATATTACTACTACTGTTTCTACTTCTTCTACCACTACTAACAGTATTAGCAGTGATCATTTACTATGTGCCAGGCATGAAACTCAATCCTTACATGTATAATCACACATAAATATCACAACAGTCCCCTTAGCCTCATTGTACGTATGGAAAAATGACACAAAGTATATGAGGTCAAATGCTATAACATAAATAGGCTCATTCTGCTACCCCTACAATTCTAAAATTATTTCACAATTCTAGCAAAGACATATTAGAGTTAGTAGGACAGTGTTTCTTTGAGGACTTGGACTGTAATTTTAAAAATATTTCTCCTAGTCCTTTGCATAATCAGACCCTTAAGAAATGTTTATTTATTTCACTGATTTTTAGCAGTCTTTGAAACCACTCACTTCTTAAAAAAGTAGGCATAGAAAATCCTGTATTTCCTGTGTGCTTAGTTTAATCAAAACCCAAGCAACATTTGTATCAGGTATGGTGCTGGACACGGAAGGGCAGATGAAGATGCCTAAGGCACAGTCCTTCCCATCAAGGAGATCATAGTTACAATAAGTCAATCTAATCTTCTATTCAAAGCATTGTTAATTCATCAGCATCATCAACACTACCTGGGAGTTTGCTATAAATGCAGAATCTCACACTCCATGACAGAGCTCCTGATACTACATTTTAACAAGATCCCCTCGTGTTTCATGTGCACATTGAAAAGTTGGAGAAGCACTCTTCTAGCGCACTCCTGAGGCATAAAGTAGCTTAAAGTAATTAACAAAATTAACTAATCTTTACATCTATTTGGCAGTGAAGCCAAGTATCACCCCAAAAGGAGAATCAGGCCCAGAGATTTTGCAGCACATGGTGGTCACAGCAGCCTGAAGAACCAGAGAGAGAAAAGCAGCAGGAAGCAAAAGGGATAGAGAAGCAGAGATCCGTCATATTTAGAAGCCTGGCAATTAGCTTCTGTCACATTTAGAAGCCTGGGATTAGCAACCTGAACATTCTGTTTACAGAAAAGGAGAGAGAGAGAGAGCGAATAAAGTGAGAGAGGACACAAGCGATCTGCAGACCGGTGGAACAAAACAAGAAGGGGAGTGCTGGGCTGTGACAGGTGTGGATGGGAGGTAAATAATCCGCTGCATCTAAACAACCCTTGAAGGAATAAGGGTTCTGTTAGTTGTGGGCACAATAGACATGTTCCATAACTGCTGACACTGCTCAAGGGTTCTGGAAGAGCCTGTGTTCCATATACCTCTATCCTCACACCCCACCCACAGATCACCCAAATACAGATGACTAGCTCTGAGATGGATACCTGACCCAAAGACAGCCATTCTTCTGGCTTGCCCCTGATTTATAACTTGGTGACTCTGCTCTAAACGTTGAGCTGAGCCAATCAGTTTTTTGCTCTTGAGAATTTCACATGGATAATTGCCAATTAGTGGTGGGCACTAGAACCATTCTAAGTTCAGGGCAAACAGCCATTTTGGAGTAAACACACAATGAATATAGAGTATAAATGAATAGAAAAATGGCAGGGGGAGGCGAGGGTTGGGAGGGGCACTGAGATGTTCACCACGACAAGAAGTGAGACTCTGTGGCCCCTGAGAGATGAAGAGTGTGGTCTGGTCTTCAGCATTTTAATTCCAGGTCCTCTGAGGTCCAACTACACCTCATTTCCTGCCGATATCACTGCCATGTCTACCAGTTTTAGAGCTCAAATCTACTCCATGGTTAGCATTGCTATCTACTTCTATGCATTGACAAGTGATTAAAGAATCAGTCTCACCTTTTAGTATTTAAAATGTATCGACATGCTTATATTACTTGAAAAGATTGAGCTAAGAAAAATGTGGACATATCCAAGCAATACTGTTTCATCTACTTCAAAAGGAGCAGATATTCTGATTCACTGAATATTAAACTGCCTAAAATTTTGAAGTAGTCAGATATACTACATACACTAAAATGCAGCCTTGTACTGTACATAATTAGCTCATTAAAAACTTAAAGTATTAACAGCATAGAAAGGATTGATAAAAAACAGTCTTAAAACTCATGGTACCCCCCAATGACCTTTTCTTTTTGTTCTTTTTCCAAGAAACTCAAGTCTGAGCAGTCTGTCCCCTTAACAACTTGATGATACTGTTGAAATCCGTCCAGTGGACAGTGCTTGTCGACTGCACTCCAGGTAGGTTCCAGTGAATCAAGCCCCTTCAGAATTTAATCAGAATAAGGTCTGACTCGTTACTTTTTGCATGTACTAATGCTCTATGTCCTCATAAAACAAAACTGATAGGTACTGGAAAATGTCATTGCCCTAGAGCATTCAAAGGTGTCCTCCTTAACCTCTTGCTTACCAAGCCTCTGAATGGATGGCTAAAAAGTTTTTTTCTGACTAATCCTATCCCCTTCTTGAATCTGAAAAGGTGATAGAGGTGACCATGGGAATACAAGATTAAAGTCCAAGAAATATTTATCTTTTTGCACCCCCTATCTTCATTCACAATTGCAATTACGGAGAACGATACTCAGAAAATACTCATTAACTGTAGTATCATAGACCAGCTCTAACAACCACCCAGTATGAACATACTAAGGGTGTGTAGATACCTTAAAACACATCTTTGATGTGCTAACCCATTACTCTGAAGACCAACATCCTTAAATATTTGTTCAGTAAAAAATTCAGCACATCAGATTGAACTGGACAGTGAAGAAAGCAGATTCAGGTGAGATAATCCCTCATCCCACAGGCAGGACAAAGTACCCATACTTTCTGATCTTAGATTGACGTTGGAGATACAATTTTTTATTGTTTGTGCTTTGAATCTGTGATTTCAATAAACTCAAAACATTTAGGGATAGTTTAGAAGAAGTTAGGGGCTATGTTTCATGAGAGCATAAATATCCTCTTCTTTTCCTGATCAAGACTCTGTAGACTTTGGAGTACTTCTCCCTCCACAGTCTTAGAACACACTTGTAGTGTTTCATTTAGAGCCCATGGAAATTATGAGAAAGGTAGAAGTGCATGTCTATGCTTACAAGTGTCACTGTGGCCACTCTATTAATGATATAGGTGTTTCAAGTGGCAAAAAATCCTGAGAGCAATGGTACTCGTTTTTCAAAAGGGTAAAATCACTTGGTAGAAGGATAATCTAACTTTTAATCGACTATATACTACTGAACAGTAGCCACATTACACTGTCCGGAAGATTAGGCCCACAGATTTCTCTGGCTTTATGTGAAAGTTGCAGATACTCCAAGAAAAAGTGCCTAGAGCATTCCCTGTAGGAGTGAATGCTCAGTCATACCCACATCTTGTATCATTTATACTCATATTAACATTTATAACACATTGCAATAAGTAATGTTCCTAAATATTGACTTAAAATCACTAAGAAATTGTTAATTGAAGTTAGTCATACCCTGTTTAAAATACACTATACACTTCCTTGTGCTTTCTGTAAAATTTTAATCCTGGAAACAACAGTGTTAACTTTTAACTATTGAGAGAACAGGATAATGTTAAGTAGATGAGGTGATAACGTCAATTATTTCAAGGTCATTATGTCAAGTTGTAGAAAACATAGTTATGTCTCAACTCCAATACTCACTCTGTTGCTGAGTTCAATTCAATCTGATGTGCTGAATTTTTTATTGAACAAATATTTAAGGATGTTGGTCTTCAGAGTAATGGGTTAGCACATCAAAGATGTGTTTTAAGATATCTAAACACCCTTAATATGTTCATACTGAGTGGTTGTTACAGCTGGTCTATGATACTACAATTAATGGATATTTATTGAGTATTTTTATACCTCCTGCACTGTCACAGTTACAGCTGGAAACTTAGCAAATGTAAAAGGCATAACTTCTTCCCTGAAGGGTCTTGGAGCAAGAGAAGTACAATGTAAAAATGAGAGAACATTATAAAATCCCATAATACACTGCCAACATGTGAGGGATATCTAATAAATGCTTAAATGGTTAAGAAATACAGGCCAAAATATCTGGGGGAAAGGAGATAGAATTTATGGATTAATTTCAGAAAAGGAAAGTAAAACGGAAGCAAATGGAGGCCAAAATTCTGTCCACTCTAAGGGGAATCCCCAGCTTTGATGGGAAATGACACATTTCACTTTCCTTGAAGTTTTGAAATCTTAAGGATTAGATCATGCAGATGTAGAAGCAACGTTTGAAAGTCCGAAGTTGGAAAGTCTTACACTAGATACCAGATACATAGGTATAAAATGATTTCCTTTATGATTTATGTAGAGAATTTTCTCAAAAGAAAATGATGTTGCTATTGACAATTTATGTGCAGGAAGAAGGACAGAGGAGGAAAAAGTCTCTTACTGGATCAGGATAATACTGCCTACAAAAAAAAGAGTGTACCGTTAAGAATGAAGGCTCTGGAAGCAGACTGTCTGGAGTCAATCCTAGGTATACCTTTTACTGACTCTGTGATCTGGGCCAGTATTGAGCTTCTCTATACCTCAGTTTCCTAAAAAATAAAATGGAGTGAACAACAGCATCTGCCTCATAAGAGCGGAGTGAGAACTGAATGTAAAGCTCTTGGATGGGAGCCTGGAACACTGTAGGTGCTCAATAAAGATATTTATGATTATATATATGTATATCATCCATTACTAAGCCCCCAATCCTCTTATGTCTATACAAGACTTAACCTGTATTTGAATAAAAAGAATTTGTACTGTTCTTTTTTTAGTACAGAGGGAAGTGTGAACACCCAGCACCTTTTTTATCTGTTAGAGAAAAGTGCTGAATAGTACGAGTTTAACGATAGAAAAGTCTTTAAACTGGGGTAGTCAGGGAAGACTTCATGGAAGAGGTGGGATTTGATAATCAGCTTTTTCCCTCTGGAATTCCTTGCCAATCAGCAGATACTTAGTGTGATTTAGTCATGCAAATAAGATGATCTGCCTTTGTCCACAGAGGCTCTGCAAGAGGGGAAAGAGGAAAACTTTCCCCTTGCAGCTTTTCCACATGACTCATCTGTGTTTCTGCAAAACCAGTTGTTAAAACTTGGTTCCAACTTGAAAAGTCAAGGTAATTATGGGTCGGTCATTCAAAAAGAGGTAGGTAACCCTCAAGGAAGTCCAACATAACATTATTGCACTGCCACAGGCTGACAAACAGGCCTGGTCCAGAAGTGTCAGCAGCAGGAGACAGAGCTGGGTTCAGGGGCTTCTCTAGGCATTTGAACAGATGGTTTCTTACCTGCTGTCCTCTAAGGAGAAGGCAAACAGTTCTGGAGGGAAAAGGCCAATTAGCTGATGGTTTTCTAGAAGAGGGAGAGTTTCAAGCCACTGGGAAGCCCACAGTCTGGATGGGGTGACTGCTGAAGGACTCCCAATGTTGACTATCAGAAAGCAAGGCATTGTGAATGTCCCATCAACCTGACCCGTCCACCAGAAAGATAACTGTACCTCCTCCTTTCACGAAGGCATTTTTTCTTCATAGAATCTTAAAACTAGAAGAAATAATAAAGGTCATTCCACCCTCCCTCTAGCTGTATGGGTGAAGAACCTAAGAACCAAGGACTTCTGAGGCCTGCCCAGAACCTGACTGTCTAAACTCCTAAGTCGGTGTTCCAAATGAGGGTCCAAAGCATAAGTCAGACTCAAGAAAAATAACCCCAATGTTTTCAGGGGCCATATTCTGCAAATAATCTAAAAATTCCTTTTTTAGGAAGTGTCCCCAGTGTTTTATTTTACCTTGCATATGAATTCCCAGGGGCTAGGGGACTACTAAATAAATCATAGAATGAAACAATAAACATGCATATTTCTGAATATAATACTCAATAGTAGTGACCCAAGCAGCTTAGACCTTACTTATCCCTCTCATGGAAGTTTTTAATGACACCACATATTAAGTTTTTGCAACATATAAATATTCATACAAAAGAATAAATATCATTTAGAGATATAGCAAAGATAGGAAAAAAGGCCAGTGAATCCAAAGATATGAAGAAAGGGCAGTGAATGGCACTCTGTCATTCATAAGCTCCTCTCCCACTGAGGAACTTCCCACCCTCCAAAAAAAATTGGCTTCAGTTGAATTAATACTTTATCCTAAGGAATTTATTTTTGACAACAGGATGTTCCTGTTATTTTCAAGTCCTGTAATTTCAACAACAGGATTTCAGGGCAGTGAAATGAAATGGGAACAGCAGAGTAATATTAATTTCTGAGCATAATCATGAATGTATGAGAAAAACCCAAATAGTCCAAAACCTGTCTTAAAAAAATTAAGGCTATCTCCTTCATGAATTTTCTGAATTTCTTTTAATTAGAAAATATCATGATCTAACATGCAGTAAAGATTTTTTTTTGGCTAAAATTCTTAACTTTTTCATTGTAGCCAAACTTCTTAAATGTAGATCTGGGCCAGCTAAAGTCTTGAAAAACTTCCCTTTATGATGGTATACTAGTGTATTCTCTTCTTTATTTCTTATTCTCTCTTTCTTCAAATGAAAGTTCCATGTGCCACAAAATGGAAATAATTTTTAAAACATGCTGAAAATGCAAGAGTGTGATATACATGCTGTCTGGGAGTGTATCATGTACTTTTATGATAAAATCTTACCAAATGTCAAGGCTGTTCTTGACCAAATGTCACGGCCTATTACTCAGGTGTGTGGCGAGAGGAGTCAGGAGATATTATCTCCTCTAAATCACACGCTTGCTTGAAGATTCTGCTGCCTGTTATCACTAAAAACAGAGACTAATCTAACTGGCTTTGATTATGGGTGAAAATGCATTAAAACCCACTACTGTCTGGGACATTCTAAATGGAAGGCAGGAAGAATATGATGATTTCACAAAACAGGGAGTGAGAAAGTGAAGTGCTTACAGATGTGGACTCTGAATCAGATGGGCCTGGCTTTGAACCTCAGCTGCTACTTAATAGCTGTGTGACTATGGGCAAGTGAAGTTACCTCTCTGAGCTTCAGTATCCTTGTTTATAAAATATGAATAAAATCTATTTTTTTCATAAATGTGTTATAAGAATTAAATTAGATTAACTTGCTTAAAGTGCTTAGCACAATGCCTAGCATGTGGTAAAGACTCAATAAAGGACAGCCGTTACCATTCACTTTAGCACGTGAATTGGTTAAATTACTTTGCTGAAACACTGTAATGTGAACTTGTGAATAGAAATTATATGTGGCCTTTAACTGTATTCAGATTGTTTCATGTATTTGGTTAATATCACTGACTTTTTTGTCATAGCAAGCTTATCCACAAAGTCATCATCACCTATAGCCCAAGGTCCAGCACCATTTCTCAGAAGAGCAAGCATTTCCTTTAACACCCATAGCAGTGACTTGAATCAAAAAATTAAAAATAGTACTACCATATAACCCAGCAAGAATTCCACTTCTGGGTATTTATCCCAAGAAAATGAAAACAGTAATTCAAAAAGATATATGCAACCCAAAGTTCACTGAAGCATTATTTACAATAGCTAAGATATGGAAGCAACCTAAGTATCCATCGACAGATGAATGGATAAAGAAGATGTGGTGTATATACACACACACACATACACATACAATGGAATATTACTCAACTATAAAGAAGAAATCTTGCCATTTATGACAACATGAATGGACCCAGAGGGTATTATGTTAAGAAATAAGTCAGACAGAGAAAGACAAATACCATATGATTTCACTTATATAGGGAATCTAAAAAACAAAACAAATGAACAAACATAATAAAACAGAAACAGACTCATAGAAACAAAGAACAGCTGGTAGTTGCCAGGCACGGGGAGTGGCTGGGTGAAGTAGGGGAAGGGGATTAAATGGGGCAAACTTCGGTTATAAAATATCAATAAAGAAGTCACAAGGATGCAATGTACAGCATAGGAAATATAGGCAATAGTATTGTAATAACTTTGTATGGTAGTAGATGGTTATTAGATTTATTGTGATCATTTTGTAATGTATAAAAATATTGAATTACTACGCAGTATTCCTGAAACTAATATATAGTGTAAGTTAATTATAAAAAAATTAAACAAAAAAATGTTAAGGGGGCTTCCCTGGTGGCGCAGTGGTTGAGAATCCGCCTGCTGATGCAGGGGACACGGGTTCATGCCCCAGCCCGGGAAGATCCCACATGCTGCGGAGTGGCTGGGCCCGTGAGCCATGGCCGCTGAGCCTGTGCGTCCGGAGCCTGTGCTCCGCAATGGGAGAGGCCACAACAGTGAGAGGCCCGCGTACCACAAAAAAAAAAAAAAAAAAAAAAAAAAAAAAGTTAAGGCTCTGGGTCGATATTTAGTCATTTAAAGCTAAGACAGACATGCAATCTTTAAAAAATATATGTTTAAATCTTCAATTGGTACTGCTGAGGTAACCCAAAATTGTTTGCACTAAATCCTAGGTTTAAAACCACAGAAAGGTCAGGTGTGATGAAGTCTTCATGTTGGGATGTAGATTGCCTAACTGCTTAGGGATGTGTTTCCCTATGGTTGCTGTTTTGAAGGGTAAAGGAACACATGCCATCACAGTGGTCTCCTTTGTTATGACTAAGCTGTAATTTTCACAGCTATGTTACTGTCCTTGGAAGACATTTTCTTTGGCAGCTGAGGCAGCTTTGTAAATAAGCTGCCTATCATGTTATTTCAATACCTGGGTAATAGTAAATAGCATTCTCAGGGTGTTTTTTTCCCCTACTTTCCTCCTCAGCAAAGAGGTACTGGACCCTCTTTATGCTTCTTTATTATTCCTATAAAATACGAAAGTTTAACTAATGTTCCTAAAAGTTTTTTAAGTAGTTTATAAAGACATATAATCTACATAATATAAAATAAAAATGAGAGAAACGAGGCAAATAAAAAATAAACTAAGACTGCATCAGGAGTGGGGTATCAAAGTACTATTTGCTAAAAATGAGCTATACATTCATTCCAGTGTGCTTTTTCCAGCAGATGTTTCAGAGGCATGCACACATGCGTGCGCATGCATGCACACACACACACAGTAGTTCAAGAGAAGTACAACTCTTTCCAATATGAGAGCAACATGGTTACTGTGTCATACAATGGTCAATGTTCTTGCTACATGTTACAATGTTCATGTTACATGACTAGTATTCATTCATTCAACATACACCTACTAAGCAAAAACTATGTGCATTCTATTTGCCATGCTATTCATCAGTGATGAATAATACATGCCTCTTGACCTGGAGAAGATCAGAGTCTACAGTGGAGAAGAGGCTCGTGCCAAATTTTATTGCAACGTGTTAAATATGATAGCACAGCCACCTGGAGGGTGGCGGGAGCTCAAAGGAAGGCGTGAGCTATTGTGTGCAAGGGGAGTTGAATGGTGAAATCATATTTGCCAAGAAAGAAAAGAGACGAGAATTGAGAAGAACATTTGTTACTTAAGTCACCTGATAGGAAAATGATTTGGACAGTCTTGGGAGAGCCATACTCCCTTTCCCGGACAATGGCAAAGAAAAGGCAATGCTCAAAAACTTCTCAGCTTTGTTTCCTGTTGCTTCAGGAATCATCTGTGCTCTTAAAAAGGAAGCATGGTCTGAGATTTTCAGGAAGATAACATAATTATGATTAATCTTTGTTCCTCTGGGGCTATAAAACTTTCAAGGCCAAGGATTTGTGTATAGACCCTGATTTGGGCATATGCAGTGACCAAAATTAATAACTATATAGAATTAAAACAGAGGCTTGATTGGTCCAAAGATACAAGAACTGTGTATTTTACTGATTTTAGAAAAAAGGCCCAGAGTAAAAGAGAGACATGTCATTTCACAACCCCTCCAATGCAGTTTGTGTGAAGGATAATTATGGAAGAAAGTTCAAGAGAACTGCCATATAAGAATTTCAAAAGAAGCCCAGACAATCCAGAAATCACAGCAGCCTCAGGAAGGAAGCAGTTACTGAACCAATGCTCTCTTCTTAGGACATTTCAACCCAATGGATATGACAAGATGTGATCCATAAGATCAAAGCTGAGTGGAGGGGGCTTGGGAAATGGAGTAGGGGTATAATTCACCACCCCTTGAAAAATTCCACTTGTGTTAGCTGAAAACTAATCCAAACTTAACAACTGAAGAATGTACTAATATTGGATAAAAAGTAGCAAACTGAAGAACATTGAAGAAGCAATATTTCTGGAGGGAGAAGAGGCCTTTGATACTGCTTCCCCCCCCTCCATATCTTTTCAAGGTAAATTTGTCCTTGATTGCTAAATAAAAATTTTTCCTAAACTATAACTGGAATCTGACATAGACATCTTTAACAAGTCACAAGATATTTAAAATGCTAGGTCTAAAAGCTAGACTCTCCTGATAGCCTAAAAGAAGTGTCACCATCAGCATGTAAAGCATCTATCTTATAAAGAAATATGGCAGAGCTTCTCCTGTATGTCAATGCTTTTAACAAAAACAGAGTATAAAATACTACAGTCCATCTAATAAATGCAATTACTATGCAATTTTGAAAAGTTAGATTCTAAGATGCATCTTTTTGAGGAGAAAGGATCAAGAAAATAAAGAGGCTATCAGCCTATCACACACGCAAATATCAGATGTCTTATGCTTTGTAACTCTTTTTTTTTTTTTTTTTTTTTTGCGGTACATGGGCCTCTCACTGTTGCGGCCTCTCCCGTTGCAGAGCACAGGCTCCGGACGCGCAGGCTCAGCGGCCATGGCTCACGGGCCCAGCCGCTCCGCGGCATGTGGGATCTTCCCAGACCGGGGCACTCCCCTGCATCAGCAGGTGGACTCTTAACCACTGCCCCACCAGGGAAGCCCTAACTCCCTTTCTTTAATCCTTGTAAAATCTCACTGCAGAGGTCCTGGTGTTAATATTTGCATCTGCTTAGAGTTCTAAGTGGAGCACTATCTCTAGCCTTCTTTGATATTAATTAAAAAAAAAAAAAGAAAAGCAAAGCCAACAAGTTGGTTCAGTAGTTTAAGTGTCATCTTTATCAAATGAACAATGCCAAGACACCAGTCAAATAAAGATCATGAGTAGTTCTCAGTCTATGGTTTGGTAAAATGTTTAGGATATTATTTCATCTTTTATAAGAAAGAAGCTTGTATAAGCCAAACATAAAGCAAATTGCTAATGAAAATCATAATGAGCTTCTCATCATTATAAAAAATTCATTCACTATAAAGATGAGGATGCTGAATATAATTTTCAGAAGTCAAATTTATTTAAAACACGCATTTAATCAGTATCAATATTTAAGGGTTGACGTTCATACACTTAAAAGTCAGGTTTGGCATTTCTGGGTGTGATATGAGTCCTTTCAGGGTTTTTGGATTCCATCTCCTCCTGTATTAGGTACTTTTGCACACAACCTTTAGTTTAATCCTCATGACAAATCCATAAGACTAGCAGTGTTTTCTCCATTCTTTTCATTTAGTGAGTACTTACTGAGCACCTATTAAATTCCAGAGACTGTTCAAGGCTCCAGGACTAGAGCAGTGAATAACCACAACAAAAAGTCCTTGCCCTTCTGGAGCTTACTTTCTAGTGGATACTGCTTTTTCTTAATTCTTTGTAATCAACCTTGTCCTGAGCTAAGTTATTAGAAAGAAATTAAAAAGTAAAAACTTCCTCTTAGACCACAACTGGAATCTGACGTGGATACCTGAGAGAAAGAAAATATGAAAAAAACTCATTCAAATAAATAAATAGATACTACATCTGATGATGATAATGCCATGATGGAAAATAAAATAGGATAAGGTCACTAAGGGTCAGAGAGATATATCTCAACTGAGATATGAGATTTTTCTATAAACAAATCAGTGAACTGAATGTCTCTTTCAAACAACAGGAAAAGATAGTAATATTCCAGTATTATTACCAACATGTTGTTGTCCTGAACAAATTAATGCTAAGTCTTGAAATGGCAGAATATCACCCAATGAACACCTTACTCTACTGGAAAAAAATCCTATCAATCACTTTATTTCTAAAACATAAAGATCCTCATTGTCACCATATGTACCCAAATGGGTATGGTTAATTATTTTTCTAATTCTTTATCAGGAGGATCTGGAGGAGGACATCTGGAATTCTCCCTGACAGGCCAGCACGTGACCCATGTCAGTAAAATATTTGCACTGACTATCTGGTAAGTCTACAGATTTATATGAGGTATTTCGAGATCTCATACACTGTATTGTTTTTCTCACTTACAGTCAGTTTATATCTTTTGCCTAAAGCATTCTCCCTTCAAAAATAATCAAAAGACACTGGTGATTCGAACCTTAAATTTGCCTGAGGGTGACATTTTTTCTATCTTATTAGAATCCAATTCATTTGATTATAGTCATCCCTTAAGTCTCAGTATTTGCCTAAGCACAAGCTATCCAGTAAATACTTTGAATAATAGTATTTGTTACAAGTCTGCATTAATACATAGGGCAACAAGTGTCCATGTGGCCATTTGATATAGTATGCATGTATTTACCTAGTTATTTAATTTAGTTCATTTTGGAGTAACTGTGATTATTTTGTGCTTTAGAGAATTCTGATAGAAAGATCCATATATCTATAGAAATGTACTCTAATGTAAATATCCTTTTAACACAAAATCTTCATTTATTGTGTCATCAAATATTTGTTGAGCACCTACTATATATATATATATATATATATATATATATATATATATATATATATACACACACCAGACACCATTCTAGACTCAAGGCATATATAACATTATACAAAAATCCTTACTGAGATTACATTCTTTTTGAAGAAACAAAGAGTTAGAAAGATGAGATAAATATAATATATAATATTGGGTGGTGATCAACGCTATAATAAAATAAAGTAGCGAATAGAGATAGAGTGAAAAAGATGGTCAGGAAAGGCTTCCCTGAGGCTTGATAGTTGAAGTGAAAGAGCATGCCATAGGAGGCTTCCCTGGTGGTGCAGTGGTTAAGAATCCGCCTATCAATGCAGGGGACATGGGTTCGACCCCTGGTCTGGGAAGATCCCACATGCTGCGGAGCAAGGAAGCCCATGCACCACTACTACTGAGCCTGCGCTCTAGAGCCCGTGAGACACAACTACTGAAGCCCGCGCTCCTAGAGCCCATGCACTGCAATAAGAGAAGCCACCACAGTGAGAAGCCCACGCACGGCAACGAAGAGTAGCCCCTGCTCGCTCCAACTAGAGAAAGCCCACGTGCGGCAACGAAAACCCAATGCAGCCAAAAATAAATAATACATTTTTAAAAATGTTAAAAAAAAAGAGCATGCCATGGGAGTATCTGAACGAAGAACATTCCAGACAGAAGGAACATCAAGTGCAAAGGTTTTGAGACAGGAATAGCTGTAAAAATATGTAACGCCTAAGTGTTATTTACTAAATGCTAGGCACTCTTCTCAGTAGTAGAAGGGTAGAATGAGTGGAATAACATTTAATCCTTAAGAGGTAGTACTAGTATTATCATCTCCATTCTACAAATGCGGGAATCAAGAAGGCACAGAGAGGTTAAATAACTTGTTCCAGGTTAACTCTAAGAGGAGGCAGAATCAGAGTCTGAACCCAAGCAGTTGGTCTACCTCCAGAGTCCCTTCTCTAACCACTGCACCACATTCCTTCTCTCAACAAGGGGGCTCTGGGGGTTGGGCACTGAGTGAAGTCTCCTTAAAAAGTTGTAGCAAGAACTTCCAGAGCTTCAAAGAGTATTGCTATCAAGATGTAAGATACTGGCTTTAATTTAAAAAATTAAAGATTTATCAGCTTGAACCAACATAATACTTAATATAACTATATCTGGAATAGAAATTCCTCTAAAAGAATAATGAACACAGATGGAATTCTGTCCAGGTTAGGGACAACTCTACTGTATTAGAGTCAAAAACACTCCATAGGCTTACTTCTTTGATTACATCTGAAATAATGAAGCAGAGATGAAACTTCGGTGCTTCCTCTCAAAAGAGTTACATCTGCTTTTCCCAGATGGTGAACAGGAAATTGCAGATAAACATTGGACTGTGGAGAAAGCAACCATAGAAAGCTCAGCCTGTTGCTGAGCACACATTAATAAAAATGCTTGGGGGTTACTATTGGCTCAAACTATAGCTTGTTTGTTCTCTTGGGAAGGAAAAAAAAAAAAGCCAGAAATCAAGTTTTAAGGATCTCAATAAAGAGTTGGAACGAAACAGTGAATGCTTTCAGCACTAGGAATCCCATGTAAAAAAAAAAAAAATCAGGCTGCCTTCTAGGGTGCCTCCCATTTATGGATGTACAAGCAAAAGTTTATTAAAGCCCCGACATACATAACTTTAGAAATGTATAAAGGAAACAGGAAAGAGATTGTTTGCTAATGTGTAGGGTATTATTTTTAAAAGTCTGCTGTATTTTCTAATGCTGACATTTTATTCAGATTAAATTATCCTGATTTAATAGATAGCTCTCTGCAGTATGATTGGCTAAAAACCAAAATGCATCATGCTGAAAAAGCGTTACATTTGCTTTAATGTCCAAGGTGGTAGACGTGTCTTGTGAAGTCCAAATGGACAGCTCTGGCCCAGCTGTGAATGAAATAAAACAGTTTTCTTTGTGGCTGTAAGAAAGGTGTTATTTTTTAATATACCAACTGTACTGTGATGCTTAATATAACCCATTATCACTTACGGTGGCTCCCAACAGCATGATTACTGGATACTTTATTATTCAAAATAAAAGCGATTGTCTGTAGCAAAGCACAATCTTTTCATAATGCATTAACTACTCAACTGATTTCAGAAAAGTTTAGGTAGAGCTTGGGGAGATCTTTGAACTGAATGAGCATGTCTTCCTGGGCCAGTGGTGTAGATTAATCAGATTGAAGGTAAATCGGTAAAACTGACTAAGAACCTCAAGTTTAAATGCAGTTAAACAACTTCCTCATTTCTTTATCCTTAAAACTACCTTCTAATGGAGACCTAATTTTAAATACACAATTCTCAGGACTTCCTTGGTGGTCCAGTGGTTAAGACTCTGTACTTCTGCAAGAGGCGTGGGTTCAATCCCTGGCCCAGGAACTAAGATCCCACATGCTGCTTGGTGTGCGCCCCCCACCCCCAGAAAAAAAAAGAACCACAATTCTCAAATCTAAGATGTTCCTTATGTATAAAGAGAAAGAAAAACATATTAAGCCTGTATTTATTTGCACGTGTGGAATTTGTTTTCAGAGCATCGCGAAAAAGAAAATTACAAATCAATCTCATGATGGTATTAAGGTAGGAATTATATTAACCAATTGGAATGAATCTTTCAATTAAGAAAGAGCCTGTGAGGGCCTCCCTGGTGGCGCAAGTGGTTGAGAGTCCGCCTGCCGATGCAGGGGATACGGGTTCGTGCCCCGGTCTGGGAGGATCCCATATGCCGCGGAGCGGCTGGGCCCGTGAGCCATGGCCGCTGAGCCTGCGCGTCCGGAGCCTGTGCTCCGCAACGGGGGAGGCCACAACAGTGAGAGGCCCGCATACCGCAAAAAAAAAAAAAAAAAAGAAAGAGCCTGTGAAAACTTTCCTCTGACTTCAGGAAATTTTCGTATTTTAAGCAGGTTCTAGTCCAGGTTCTGCCGTAAAGAGGTTATTTCACATTGGGCAATCATTTAACATAGTTAGGTCTCAATCTCATCACTTAAATAATGAGATGATTATAGGAGAGGTTAGGTAGAAGATGGGCCTTCAGTTTCTTTCTGTAACCCAAATTCTATCACTCAATTCCATTTTAACCTGAATTCAATATTAAATCTATTTATAAAGGTGCTATGAACATGTGCTTTTTATTTAGTATAATTTATGATATTAATAAGTGCCATCTTTCATAATTATTGTTAAAATGAACTCTTAGTTGATGACAATAATAGAGGGAGACTATGGACCAGAGGATCCAAAATTGCAAATAATTAGAAATTATATCATTTCACATTGTCATTAATCTTTTACTTGTATGAACAGCATATCCTGCTTCTATTCACTGAAAACACAGTAGCTAGAAAATTGGCAGTCTAGGCATCTGTTGTGCATGATGACAACACCAGCATAAATATAATATTTATTTGGCAGATCCACAAAACAGATTCCATACACAGATAATTAAGAATTGAGTGTATTATACAAATTAGCATCAACACACATTTACTCAGCAAATATTTTAGGGTCTGTTATGCTCCAGCCCCTGAGATGCAAATTTGCAAAACACATGATTCCTGCCCTCATGAAGCCTATATTCATCTAACTCTTCACTCTGACTCTGAACAGCACAGGGTCCTCACCAGTCAAACATATAAGAAGGAATGCTATTTTAAAAGATTTCAGAAAGGCTTCTGATTCATTCCAATGCTTTAACTCTTAGCTAAAAATTTCTCTATCTCAAATCCAAATGTTTCATGCTTCTTTTTTTTTTTTTTAAGAAGATGTTGGGGGTAGGAGTTAATTAATTAATTAATTAATTAATTAATTAATTATTGCTGTGTTGGGTCTTCGTTTCTGCGCGAGGGCTTTCTCTAGTTGTGGCAAGCGGGGGCCACTCTTCATCGCGGTGCGCGGGCCTCTCACTATCATGGCCTCTCCTGTTGCAGAGCACAGGCTCCGGATGCGCAGGCTCAGCAGTTGTGGCTCACGGGCCCAGCCGCTCCGTGGCATGTGGGATCCTCCCAGACCAGGGCTTGAACCCGTGTCCCATGCATTAGCAGGCAGACTCTAAACCACTGCGCCACTAGGGAAGCCCCATGCTTCTTCTCAATCTTCTTGTATTTTTTATCTTGAGTTCAGATGCATTTTTTTCTGAATTAAAACTATATATATATAAAAGTATTCAACTTCTCTTTTACTGCTGCAATACTTTTACATATTTTATCTATCTCAAAAGGCTTTGTTTTGCATAGACAAAGCACTACATTCATATTATTGATTTTTAAATTTCATTTTCTACCCACTACACATCTTTGTAAAACTCTTCTGAATCTTTTCCAATTTGTTTTCAGTCAATTTTTTTAGTTGAAGAGTACCAGTTTAGATACAAGCATCTCAGTTAAGGGTAGTAAAATAGTAAAACTAAATCATCATTCCCATATTCTATACACAGTTTGTCTTTTTTTAAAAATAAATTTATTTATTTATTTTTGGCTGCGTTGGGTCTTCGTTGCTGCGCGCAGGCTTTCTCTTGTTGCGGAGCACAGGTTCTAGGTGTCTGGGCTTCAGTAGTTGTGGGTCGTGGGCTCTGGAGCGCAGGCTCAGTAGTTGTGGCGCTTGGGCTTAGTTGCTCCGCGACATGTGGGATTGATCCTGGACCGTGGATCGAACCCATGTCCCCTGCATTGGCAGGCGGATTCTTAACCACTGCACCATCAGGGAAGTCCTATACATAGTTTTTATTCATCCTTGTACTTTCTTGACTTTAAAACTTTGGCACCTACTGATTCACAAGCAACACAATATAGTCTTTTTTCTTTTTATTTATATTATCGCATAATTACCTCCTCTTCATCTTACATTTATATACTTGGTTTTAACCTTTCAGGTCTGTAACTCTGCTTTTGCCCTTATTGAAATCATTCAGTGATGCTTCAGCACTTTTCCTATTTTCCTACCTGAAATGACATCTATTGTTCGTTAGTTTGCATGCCCATCCATCACCTCTTCCCCATGTTCTGGGATCACATCCCCCATTCTTGTGGAGAGGAGATTACATATAACACTGGTTAAGCTGATCAAGGCAAACAGGTGACTTCAGTTGGACAGTAAGTGCTTCATCCTTTGGCCACACTGATTGGTTCAGAGATGGGTATATGACTCAAATGGTCTTCCCTGTTTTCATGGTGGGTAAACAATACAGTTTTCCATTGGGAAACCAACCAGAAGGACCACATAGGCTAGGAGCTGCCAGTGGCCTCTCTTCCTGCCTCATGGAGAAAGCCTGCCAATAATGAAAGTAACAAAGGAATCTAGAGGTGAGTCATGGAGTGAGACAGAACCCTGATGACTTCTTCTGTATTCATAGCTGCTGAATCCCACTCTGCTCTGAAGGATTTTACATACATGTGCTATATGTTTTCTTATGCTACTTTGAGTTGGATTTTTGTCAATTACGTTTTAAATACTCCAAGAATATGCTTCTAGGAGTTCCTAAATGCTAAGAAATAATTTACACATTGTGAACATCAGGCTCAATACATATTTGATATAGTTGCTTATCTACTATATATTCAGTATGTCTGAGCAGTAAGACAATATGAGAAAAGGACATAAGCCTCAGAATTAACATGCTGGGAATTTAGGGAGCATTAATGATGGCATTATACTCTATTTTTTTTTTTTCTTTTTTTACGGCACACGGGCCTCTCACCGCTGTGGCCTCTCCCATTGTGGAGCACAGGCCCCAGATGCGCAGGCTCAGCGGCCATGGCTCACGGGCCCAGCCGCTCCGCGGCATGTGGGATCCTCCCGGACCGGGGCATGAACCCGTGTCCCCTGCATCGGCAGGCGGACTCCCAACCACTGCGCCACCAGAGAAGCCCCCTAATTTTAATTGTAGGAGTTTGGAAGGGATCATACTGGTGGGAAAATTTGAGGCATTATTTTTTACTAACTGATAGCATAAGGGTCTTATTTCTTCAATGAACTTAAGCAAAAAAGCAATATATTTTGAGGTTAAGAGGTATATGCAACATGTCAATTCCCTACAGCTCATCTTTCACCTGCACCAAAGTTAGTTCTTAGAGCCCTGGAGAGAATCAGGTTCCTTATGTGTATATCTAAAATGCTTGCTGTCACTGAAATAGAAATGAATTTATGAGATAAATCCTCAAGAGGCTAGTTAATTCTTTCTAGGCACTCTGCCTGTGCAGTTGCCCATGCCAGAAATCTGAGAATCATCCATGACTTTATTTTTCTCTCTCTAAATCAAATCAATCACCCAGGCCTGACAACTATACTGTACTTTATGAATATTTCTTGAATCCATTCATTTCTTTTCACCTACATTGCCACTGTCTATAAACCAGATCACTATCACCTCCTGCCTGGCTTATGGAAATAAACTTTCAACTCCACTGTCTGCATTCACTATTCCCCTACAACCTGTTTCTTTTTTTTTTGTTGTTGTTGTTGTTGTTTTTTTTTGCGGTATGCGGGCCTCTCACTGTTGTGGCCTCCCCCGTTGCGGAGCACAGGCTCCGGACGCGCAGGCTCCGGACGCGCAGGCTCAGCGGCCATGGCTCACGGGCCCAGCCGCTCCGCGGCATATGGGATCCTCCCAGACCGGGGCACGAACCCGTATCCCCTGCATCGGCAGGCGGACTCTCAACCACTTGCACCACCAGGGAGGCCCCAACCTGTTTCTTATACAACAATGGTTGTGAGAGGGAAGCTTTTAAAAATGCAAACATAATAATGGCATTCTCTCTCTTAACCCTTCAGTGTCTTTGCATTGTCATCTGGATCAAGTCTAAAATCCAATCTAGCCCCTGTTTATTTTATTCTGATCTAATAATCCTGGCCTTCTTGTAGTTCCTCAAATAACCTAGGCTTCCTTCATCCAATAGGAGTAGGATCTTCCTTCTACCTAGAACACTGTACGCTCTACTCTTAACCTGATGATTCCTACTACTCTGTTAGGCCTTGTTTTCAACTGTTACTTCCTCAGTGACACCTTCTTTGACATCATGAACTAGATCAAGTCCCCCCAATACATAATTTCATAATTTAATTTTCTCTGGTAGAATTTATCCAAATTGCAATTAATCATTTTAAGGCCTATCTGTTTAAAACCTGTAAGCTTCCTGAAGGCAAACACTATGTGTATCTCGTTCCTTTCATATTCCTCCTATTATAATGAAGAGATCATTGTTTATCTATCCATATAACTAACTTTATTCCCCCTTCCCCAAAGAACATATGACAATACCTTTCTACCCTGACTTGATGGGATAAATATTGGGGGATAAATATTGGGAGAGAGTTCTCCATGGGTCTCTCTCTTTCTGGATGGCTTGCAAACAGAGGCACTGACAGCTTTTGTTCTGGACTATCTTTTGAAGAATGTATGGACAGCTTTGGAAGGTAGAGATAGTGCTTCCTTGTGGAGCAGAGGCGGATTTAGTTACTGTCTGGTGTAATAAGTATTTGTCCTTCCTGTGCAAAGATCAGATAGGTTTGCTTGCAGCCCATTATAAAAGACTGGGGTTTCCTAAACTTGAGGGTCTTCAGCTGGGATGCAAATCCACTCTGTGCACAGCACCCACCTAGGTTGCCCTGCATTGCCCCTGTGCATCTTGGGGCAGGGAGCAGTGAGCAGGGCAAGGGGAATTGCTATAAGGAGCTGAACTGCTGGCTGTGTCAGGAGTATTAAAGTTGCTTTGTCTCTGACCCAGAATTCTCATATCTGCCAGTATCCATGAGCTGTGGCAGGCTAGGAAGGTGAACATTTAGATCCTGAGTTTCTGACAACAGGAGATCATCTATTTTTTGTAATCCTTAACATTAAAAACAATGCTAAAACTTCTTTTGGCATCTGATTTCCTACTAGAAACTCTTATTTATTTATTTTTTTATATCTTTTTTGGAGTATAATTGCTTTACAATGTTGTGTTAGCTTCTGCTGTAGAACAAAGTGAATCAGCTATACGTATACATATATCCCCACTACTAGAAACTCTTAAGCCATGAATTTTTTTTTTATTGAAGTACAGTAGATTTACAATATCATGTTGGTTTTAGGTGTACAGCATAGTGATTCAGTATTTTTTCAGATTATACTCCATTATAGGTTATTACAAGATAATGGGTATAATTCCCTGTGCTATACACTATACCCTATCCTTTTTGCTTTTCTATTTTATGTATAGTAGTTTGTTAAGCCCATACCCCTAATTTGTCCCTCCCCACTTCCCTCTGTAACCGCAAGTTTGTTTTCTATACCCGTGAGTCTGTTTCTGTTTTGCATATAGATTCATCTGTATTATTTTTTAGATTCCACATATAAGTGATATCATGTAGTATTTATCTTTCTCTGACTTATTTCACTGAGCATATTTTCTAGGTCCATCCATGTTGCTGCAAACGGCAGTATTTCATTCTTCTTTATGCCTGAGTAACATTCCATTGTAAATGTGTATCACATCTTCTAAATCCAATCGTCAGTTGATGGTCACTTGGGTTGCTTCCATGTCTTGGCTATTGTAAACAGGGCTGCTGTGAACATTGGGGTGCATGTATCTTTTCGAATTAGTGCTTTTGTTTTTTCCAGATATATACCCAGCAGTGGAAGTGCTGGATCATATGGTAGTTCTATTTTTAGTTTTTTAAGGTGCTGCCATACTGTTTTCCATAGTGGCTGCACCAATTTACATTTTCACCAACAGTGTATAAGCGTTCCCTTTTCTCCACATCCTCTCCAACGTTTGCTATTTGTAGACTTTTTGATGACAGCCATTCTGACAGGTGTGAGGTGATACCTCACTGTGGTTTTGATTTGCATTTCTCTAATAATTAGCAATATTGAACATCTTTTCATGTGCTTGTTAGCCATCTGTATGTCTTCTTTGGAGAAATGTCTATTTAGATCTTCTGCCTATTTTTTGATTGGATTGTCTCTTTTATTGTTGTTGAGCTGTATGAGCTGTTTGCATATTTTGGATATTAAGCCCTTGTCAGTTGCAAATATTTTCTTCCATTTCATAGGTTGTCTTTTCATTTTGTCAACTGTTTCCTTTGCTGTACAAAAGCTTTTAAGTTTAATTAGATTCCATTTGTTTATTTTTGCTTTTATTTCTTTTGCCTTAGGAGACTGATCTAAGAAAATATTTAAGCCATGAATACTTAAGCTGAGGTACCAGGATGGGCTTCATGGGAATAAAGAATCCAATATATAAGCACTATTGTTTTAACAGAGTTCTTGAAAAGAGTAAACTGCTTTTTATTATATTTTCCAAAAGGCCAGAAAAAATTTTAAGAACAATTTAAGGGTGTATGCCTTATCTCCTTATGAATATTTTATATTTATTTATGATATACTAGAATAGGTTGAAAACCAGCAATTTTTTCATTAAGTATGTTTTAAATGTCAGATATCTGTGATACTTAATCTAAAAATCCCAATTGGTCAAACTTCTTTATATCATATTTTTGTTCTTAAGTACTTGAAACAATGTGTGTGGTGTGAATATGTGAATCTTAGCTTACATGGTGCCTGGCATTGTTCTAAGAGCTTTATGTGTATTAACTCATTTATTACGTACAGCATCCATACTATTATGGTACTATTATTATTGTTATTATTATTATTGGATGTTACAGATGAGAAAACTGAAGAGCAAAGAGGTTAAATCACTTGTCCAAAGTCACACAGCTAGCAAGTGATGGAAGACTTGAAACTAGACAGGGAGATATATGAATTTATATATGACCTTCACACATAAGCTATATTAGCTTTTCAATTTGATTAAAAATTCAAGATCTTTTGGATTCCTTTTGCTGTTACATATTGGCCTATGTGTGCTACTTGATTTGATTTAACTAAGTTAGGCTAGTTAATAATATAACTACGAAATAATAGCTAACCAATCACATTCTTGAAAATTACATTCTTATAATTTTTATTATTTGACAAAATCAAAGTTGGCTGAAGCATTTCAGAAAATTGAGATTAAGCAAAAATGATTCTAAAACATATGTTGAGGAAGAAAAAAATCTGATTTCAAAATGTGATAAACAGAATTCTTCTTATGGATCTAATTTAGTTAGCAACACTTCTTAATAGGCCATTGGGAGGTAAATGCATGGGCCTCAAGAGAAAGAAAAGGTGGGACCAAGGGAAGATTGATTTGCTCTTCAAAGAAGGTGAGAAAAAATTTGTTCCTTTCCAGGGGCAGCCAAGCGGGAAGTAGTGAAAGCTTAGGACATAAGAGGGTGGAGGATAGAGAAGATATGAAAGCTGGATGATAGAAGAAGGACCAGGCTGGAAGATAGAGCCACAGAGAAAGTCTCTATGTCACAGAAGACAGGAGAATAATTAAAAATAGGGATGTCAAGCAAGATGTCCATTATACTGTTTTGTCTTCTCTTTACCCTGACTTATGCTTGTAGAATTTGGCAGGGCACAAAAAAGTAAAAGAAGTCTATGTTTTCTGTCTTTATTGATAAGAGAAAGAAGAAAGTTCATGAAAGAAGCTAGATGCAGAGTGGAGAGGGGGAATACAAGGAAGGCAGGAATCCAAGCACAAGTGTTCATGGAGATACAGGTGAGGACACTGCACTCCTCATCTCTCCTGTGATGGGGAATCAGGTCAAGTTCTCAAAACCATTAAATGGAAGGGTGACCCCTGGAGGATGGAGTACTTGATAAGTAAAAGTTCTAAAAGGATCCTTTTTCTAAAACAAAACAGATTAATTGATGTTAATAATGTCACCCTTCTTGAATCTCTCTTCAGATGTTCAGTAAACCTTGCTTCAGTGCAGTAATCTATGTATTTTTGTGTTAATTCTTCTATGAGTTTCATGGTGGTCAGATTTTAACCTGCTTAAAGTTTGCATCCAGGGCTTCCCTGGTGGCGCAGTGGTTGAGAGTCCGCCTGCCGATGCAGGGGACACGGGTTCATGCCCTGGTCCGGGAAGATCCCACATGCTGTGGGGTAGCTGGGCCCGTGGGCCATGGCCGCTGGGCCTGCGCATCTGGAGCCTGTGCTCCACAACGGGAGAGGCCACGGCAGTGAGAGGCCCATGTACCGCCAAAAAAAAAAAAAAAAGTTTGCATCCAGGTCTTATTGGATTGAAATGTTATGTGTTTGTATTTAGACTGGCCTTGACTAGTTTTTACAAGTCTCAGAAAAATGTGTGGGTAACCTCCTAGCCTACCCTGGCCTCGGTCTTCCAGCTGCAGTTTGGAAGATTTAGAAAAAGCAATCACTGTTCCCATGTTCTTAGAAGCACTCAACCAAACGTTAAAAGTTTAAAAAATTTTAAATTTTGGTATTCATATATAAAAACAAGTTATCACAAAACAGCAGCTGGTTGAGAATTTCTATATACTGAATTTTATTTCCCTTATATAAAGGAATTAAAATATTTGGTGACCCAAAAGAAGAAAAAAAAACTTTAAATGAACAATGTATTTGAACAATGTATTAGAAATATGAAACAATATCACTAATATTCTGAATATCAATTTAAAGTAAAAATGTGGAGGTGGACTTTAAGTCAATATGGTTGACTATACTGAATTCCCCTCTACTCCAAATAAATTACTTTAAAAATAAACAAGAAAAAATAAGTAAATAAACAAGAATACTAAAAATGTAAACATATAGCCTAACTGAACATATAACACAAACCAATCCTTACATGCCAAAATTAAAGCCACACATTGGTCAATGGGGGCTGCAAGTCCTGTGACACAGAGCAATCAGAACCAGGGAGGTCTGGGTTTAATGTCTGTGCGGAGGTGGCAGGGCTTTGCCTGCAAGCTGTAGAACTGAGTTACATGCAGAAATCTAGGACCCGTGAATGGCTGCCAAGATCATGAAAGGGGAACCAGAAAAAATCTTTGCACACTGCCCTGAAGAAGTGGAAAACAGTTACCAGCCAGAAATTTGAACTCCAACCCCTACCCTATGTATTTAGATGTGGCATCCAAATTCACATACTCATATAATCAGGAATATCAAGCTGAGAAATTAAGATGAAATTGGTTTGGAACACGTTAATTGTATAGGACCCATTAAAGTGCACAGAAAATTCCTGTAGAAAACAACCCTTGTCTAGCTAAACTTAAACTAAAAAAAATCATACACCACACAAGGAAATAAGGGTCCTTGTATCATTCAAGAAAATGTTAAAGACACTATTAACTTTAAAAATTTTGCTAAGTATATATATTCAAAAACTACACAAACCTGTAATTGCTTAATTAAACCAATGAAAGAACAGCAAAAAGAAAAGCTAACAGAAAGCTCAGATTCACAAAAAATACAAAATGAGTTAGTAGAAATAACTCAAGGTTTACCAACAATCACAGTAAATGTAAATGTATTAAACCCACTAGCTAATAAAGCTTAGATTTGATTTAAGCAAATCCAGATACATGCCACATAAGATTTACCTAAAAATCATACCCATAAAGTTTAAAGTAAAAGGTCAGGAAATGCCACAGTAAAATAGAAAACTGGGATAGTAATACTAATACAAAACCAAATAGAGGAGAAAGCTTATAAGCATTGATAGAGATAAAAAGATATATTATTTAATGATAAAAAGAACAATTCCTCCCTGGAAGATATAACAATTTGAAACCTATATGCACCTAACAAGATAGTCTTGAAATACATAATGCAAACACTGATATAAGGTAAAATCAACAAATCTACAATCTAATTGGGAAATTTCATTCTTTTCAGAAACTGATAGATCAAGTTGACAAAACAAAAAAGTTAGAAAAACAATGAAAGAATAAACTATATAATTAGGGATTTGGCTAAATACAATGTTTAATTATAATTAGTAGAACAAAATAGTTAAGAAAGGGTGGCTAATTATTCAACTAAAGAAAGTAGAAGGAAGACAGTAATAAAGATATCAGCCAACACTGCTAAAATAGAAATGAATAAACAAAAACAGCAGAGAGAGATGATTCCAAGTTCACCTCTGCAGTCCCACTGCTACCACCTTGGGCTAAGTGGTCATTATCTCTTGTCTCTATTATTGCAATAGCCTCTTAACTTCACCCTGCTTCCTTTACATTTGAAATCAGATCCTGTCATTCCCACCAGAGCAGTCTCAGTGTAGACCCAGAGTGATTACACTTACCTATTTCCCTAACTTCTCCTTTCCTCTTTCTCTCAGTCACTCTACTTGGGCCACACTGGTCTCTTTTCAATCTCCAGTCATACCAAGAATGCTCCTGCCTTAGGGCCTTTGCACTGGCTGTTCCCTCTACCAGGAATTTCTTCCTAGATACACACATGGCTAACTTCCCCACCCCCTTTAAATCTGTTCAATTCTTATCTTCTCAGTGACACCTCCCCTATCCACCTTCTTTAAAATTGCAACCCACATGCCCCCTCATATCCTATAGCACTTCTGATCCTGCTTACCCTGCTCCACTTTTTTCCATAGCTTTTCTTAAGATATCTCATATAATTAATTATATTTTACATTTGTTTTTCATCTCTGCCTCATAAACTCCACAGGAGCAGGGATGTAGGATCTGTTTATTTTTCACTGCTCTCTTTTTATCCCCATCCTAATCACTTAGAACAGAGTCTGGCATACAGTAGTTATTCAGTGGAGTTTACTAGTCACCTTAATGAAGCGTAATTGTTTAAAAAGCTACTTCTTTGAAAAGACATGAACAATCATTGGCATTTCTGGTCATTAAAAAGAAAGAAAGCCAAAAAACATGTTAAAAGTGAAAAGGGGGATATAACTTTAGGTATTAGAAAATAATATCAAGTACTTTATGCCAAAAAATTTGAATACTTAGGTGAAATAAACTGTTTTCTAGAAAAAAAGTTCTAAAGTGACTCAATAAAAATAGAAAACATGAATAGACTAAAAATTATTAAAGAAATTAGAGTCAAAACTCACCCCATATTTTCAGGTCATTAAGGTTTTACAGGTGAGTGTTAAATAAACTTTTATGAAATTGATAACTCCATCTTATACAAATAATATTACAAAATAGAAAGTTCTCCACCTCATTTTTTGATGTTACCATAACTTGGGTATCAAAGGGCCAGAAATATATGAGAAGGATCATAATAAACCAATCTTGCTTATGAAGATGCATGCAAAAAATCTAAATTAAATATTAGTAATTTGAATCCAAGAGTGGACCAAAACAAAGTAGGGTTTATCCAAGGATTTCAAAGATAGCTTAACATAAGGATATCTATAAATATAATCTTATCATGCACAGATTATAGGAGAAATATCATGCAGCAATTAAAAGAGTATGATCTTGGTACAGGGATAAGCAAAAGGAACAGAAGAAAGAGTCTACCCACATGCAAAGGGGAATTTTAGTATAAGACAAATAATGGGGCAAGAATAAATTACTCAATAAATGGTATTGAGATAATTGGTGGCTATTTAAAAAAAAATAAATCCCTACTTGACACCACTCACAAAGATACATTCCAGGTAAGTAAAATATCTAAATGTAAAAAGTAAGACTTCAAATATCTTAGAAGACAATATAAAATATTATTAATGGTATCAGGTTAGATTTTTTTCTTAAGCAAAGTACATGTTAAAGGAAAATATTGTTTAATATGACTACATCAACTTGAATATTCACTAGATACACAGAATTAAAAGACAAGGGACAGACTGGAAGCAGATATTTAAGACAAATTATTATCATGAAAAAAAGTTACTCAAACTCCTAAAAATCAATTAGAAAAGGATAAACTATCTATTGGAAAAATGGGCAATTATTTGAAAGGACCAGTTACCAAGTGTCGTCAGAGCTATGGGGATATGCTCATGTATGTCTGGTGGGGTATAAATGGCTGCAACCATCTTCAAGAGCAATTTGTCAATTTCCACTAATGTTTGAGATGTACCTCCATTCATTTCTAGTTTTAAGTCCCTGAGAAATTTTTGTTTATTTTCTGCATATGCACATTTTTGCATATGCAAATGTGTTCACTGACCCACTATTTATAACAACAAAAAATTAGGGAAAATCTACATGTCTATCTATTTATAGTTAACAAATTGAAGAAATAAATCATATTCTATTTATACCTTCGCATATAGGAGAATGGTTTAAATAGGTGAACTAAAGGTATATGTACCATGTTGGAATAACCTTTAAACATTACATTGATTAAACAACCAAATGGCAGAAGGATAGGTACATTTAAATAAATCAATATTCTATGTAGTTCATGAAGAGTATAAAAACATGGGTAGGGCTTCCCTGGTCATGCAGTGGTTAAGAATCCGCCTGTCAACGCAGGAGACATGGGTTCGAGTCCTGGTCTGGGAAGATCTCACATGCCGCAGAGCAACTAAGTCCGTGTGCCACAACTACTGAGCCTGCACTCTAGAACCTGCGTGCCACAACTACTGAAGCCCATGCACCTAGAGCCCGTGCTCCACAACAAGAGAAGCCACAGCAATGAGAAGCCTGTGCACCGCCACAAAGAGTAGCCCCTGCTCACCGCAACTAGAGAAAGCCCGCGTGCAGCAATGAGGACCCAACACAGCCAAAAATAAAAAAGCAAAACAAAACAAAACATGGGTAGAGGACTTCCCTGGTGGCGCAGTGGATAAGAATCCGCCTGCCAATGGAGGGCACAAGGGTTTCAGCCCCGGTCCAGGAAGATCCCACATTCCACGGAGCAACTAAGCCCGTGCGCTGCAACTACTGAAGCCTGCGTGCCTACAGCCCGTGCTCCGCAACAAGAGAAGCCACCGCAATGAGAAGCCTGCACACCGCAACGAAGAGTAGCCCCTGCTCGCTGCAACTAGAGAAAGCCTGCACGCAGCAACAAAGACCCAACGCAGGCAAAAAATAAATAAATTTATAAAAAAACAAGCTGTGACAAAGCGAAAGAGAGGCATGGACATATATACACTACCAAACGTAAGGTAGATAGATAGTGGGAAGCAGCCGCAGAGCACAGGGAGATCAGCTCGGTGCTTTGTGACGCCTGGAGGGGTGGGATGGGGAGGGTGGGAGGGAGGGAGATGCATGAGGGAAGGGATGTGGGAACAGATGTATATGTATGATTGATTCACTTTGTTATAAAGCAGAAACTAATTAAAAAAAATCAAAAAAACCCCCCACAAAAACAAACATTGATAGAAAAGATATACAGTAACCTTCATAATATAGAGGATAGAAAGGGAAGTTGAACTGTATCTACGTAGTATGCCTTTAAAAAAGAAAACTAAGAAAAAAAGTCTAATGTTTTCACTTGTTGGACTTTGGTTCACTCATGTTCAGTGAGTCTGGTAAGTCTGGGACAGGCTGTATTTAAAGAGTCTTGTCCTGGATGGTAGAGATGTCTTAACACTGGGGCAGGGCAAGGCATCACCAGATGATTAGGATGTTTCTAGTGTGTTATATTCCGGCCATGTTTAAATGGGCCTTATTGCTGGGAGAATCAGCTTAGGAGCAGGATGTGAGTTGGGTCAGACAAACAAAGCGCAAAATAAAAGGATACCAAAACCAACCTTAAGAATATCAAAGACAGCTTAAATTCTTTTGAAAATACAGCCACAAGTAAATAAGCAAGCAGTCAAGATGGAATGGTGAAGCAGACCTCGGTAAATGTAATTTTCTGGCACAAACCCGGCCTGTAACCCAGGCCAGCCATGGCTCTGTTTGAAACTCTAGGTTCTACGGGGTCAGGCCCTCTATCTAGGTTTATGTAGATAACTGGGTATGAGGGTGAAGAGGAATTTTGGTAGGAATGGATTGTGGTAGGAATCCTTCCCTACACCATGATCCAGACAGCCTCAGAACAGATTCAAGAGCAGGGATGTATAACTCTTCTTTACTCATAAATCTGTCTTTCTACTCTTTTTACAAGAAACAAAAACAGAGAAAAGCTGAAATTCAGCCATTCATTGGTTTAAAGAATTCAAAACAAAACAAACCACTGGACCTGAATAGCAAGTGGTCTCTAGTGTCTTCTAGTATACAAAGCCCGTTATTTAAGAAATCCCGATTTAGAAAACAAATTCCATTAACAACAAAAGAAAGTCTACTGGCCTGGTAAAGCGCAGAAACCAGCAGGCTCTTAAAAAAAGTTCATTGTAAGATTCAGTATTTACACCACCAAAAATATTGTCAATAAATTAGACTTACTATTGTACAACGCAGGAAAAGAGCAATGTTCCTTGTTTATCTTTGGCTGCTGTTTACTTTTTGCTCTGCTGTGGGAAAGATAACTCGAACAATGCTAAGCTTTTCCTTAATGAGATCCCGATTAGACAGTCTGGATGAAGGTATAAAGCACAGTACACCAAAGCAGTAGAGCAAAATTAAAATCTTTGTCACCCCCTCCCCTGCAAGCACAACCGTCAAGTCACTCCAGTTTATCCTCGGCACAGAGCTGAGCCTTCTCATTTCAATGATCTCCCTCTTGTCACTGACTGCCTGTCCCAACTAACCCAATAACCTTCTGATGCCCTTTCTCATGCTGTTCCTATATCTTTCCATATTCTGGGGTTGCCTTGCCTTGTTCCCAAACAAGGAAACACACCCACTGTATCTCAACTTCTCAGCATTACACCAAAGTAGGCATTGTAAAGAATGTGAGAGATTTAACCTATATGTTTTTAACCTAGGTTCTATGATGAGGTTTAGGAGCCCAAGAACACCACTGAATTTATGCCTGCACGTTTCTCAAGAGAGAGAGTTCTGAGCTTTCATTAGATTATCAGAGAGGTTAGCAACCATTACTTAGTCCCTTAATTATTTTATGGATTGGAAAATGAATAACTGAGAGATTGTTCCTTTCCTCCAGTCAGGCAGCTTGTTAATGGCAGGGAGGACTGATTTCTAGTCCTGTGAACTTTTGGTCCTATCCTCATCACACTATAAGAGCTGAGGTTAACTTGTCTTCATGAAAACATTCATTCTTACTGATAGACGAGGTATTTGGCTAAGGCTTTCAGTGTTCCCATCTCCCACCTGCCAGGTCTCTTTGGCATGCCTCTAAAATCCAGTCGCAGCACAGATGGCTGTGTCACCTATGAGTTCAGGAATGTTCATGTTCAAAGTGCTATTAAACCTCCCTAAGAGCTTCAACATTGAATACATTCCTTCTATTAACTGAAATCCAAGTAGGCACCAATCCAAAGTCATCCCTAGTTAATAGCATATACTTATTTTCCTACTACTTCTCAATATCGAGCTAAGAGATTTAATCTTGACATTTTCCATTTTTCAAGACTTGTGTTCCAACATAGGGAAAGGGAATTGCACCAAGATAGAAAAATATATATTATGTAATAATTAAATTGCAGGCTTTTTAAATAGTAGTTTGGTTAATGTTTCCAAAGCAACACAGTGGTCAAATACTCTTTGCTTTATTTTTAATTATTTTAATTTTAATTTAATTAAGTTTAAATTAACGCACAAAAATCTCTTGCATTCCTATACACTAACAACGAAAGATCAGAAAGAGAAATTAAGGAAACAATCCCATTTACCACTGCAACAAAAAGAATAAAATACCTAGGAATAAACCTACCTAAGGAGACAAAAGACCTGTACTCAGAAAACTATAAAACACTGATGAAAGAAATCAAAGATGACATAAATAGGTGGAGAAATATACCATGTTCTTGGATTGGAAGAATCAATATTGTGAAAATGACTATACTACCCAAAGCAATCTACAGGTTCGATGCAGTCCCTATCAAACTACCAATGGCTTTCTTCACAGAATTAGAACAAAAAAGTTTACAATTTGTATGGAAACACAAAAGACCCTGAATAGCCAAAGCAATCTTGAGAAAGAAAAATGGAGTTGGAGGAATCAGGCTCCCTGACTTCAAACTATACTACAAAGCTACAGTAATCAAGACAGTATGGTACTGGCACAAAAACAGAAATATAGATCAATGGTACAGAATGGAAAGCCCAGAGATAAACCCACACACATATGGTCACCTAATTTATGACAAAGGAGGCAAGAACATAAAATGGAGAAAAGACAGCCTCTTCAATAAGTGGTGGTGGGAAAACTGGACAGCTAGCTACATGTAAAAGAATGAAATTAGAACACTCTCTAACACCATACACAAAAATAAACTCAAAATGGATTCAAGACCTAAATGTAAGACTGGACACTATAAAACTCTTAGAGGAAAACAAAGGAAAAACACTCTTTGACATAAACCACAGCAAGATCTTTTTTGACCCACCTCCTAGAGTAATGAAAATAAAAACAAGAATAAACAAATGGGACCTAGTTAAACTTAAAAGCTTTTGCACAGCAAAGGAAACCATAAACAAGATGAAAAGACAACCCTCAGAATGGGAGAAAATATTTTCAAACTAAGCAACAGACAAAGGATTAATCTCCAAAATACACAAACAGCTCAGGGAACTCAATATCAAAAAAAACAGAGTCCAATTAAAAAAATGGGTGGAAGACCTAAATAGACATTTCACCAAAGAAGACATACAGATGGCCAAGAGGCACATGAAAAGATGCTCAACATCACTAATTATTAGAGAAATGCAAATCAAAACTACAATGAGGTACGACCTTACACTGGTCAGAATGGCAATCATCAAAAAATCTACTAACAATAAATGCTGGAGAGGGTGTGGAGAAAAGGGAACCCTCTTGCACTGTTGGTGGGAATGTAAATTGATACAGCCACTGTGGAGAACAATATGAAGGTTCCTTAAAAAACTAAATACAGAACTACCATATGACCCAGCAATCCCACTACTGGGCATATACCCAGATAAAACCATAATTCAAAAGGACACATGTACCCCAATGTTTACTGCAGCACTATTTACAATAGCCAGGACATGGAAACAACCTAAATGTCCAATGACATTTGGAAATTTAAATGGATAAAGAAGATGTGGTACATATATACAGTGGAATATTACTCAGCCATAGAAAGGAACAAAATTGGGTCATTTGTAGAGAGGTGAATGGACCTAGAGTCTGTCATACAGAGTGAAGTAAGTCAGAAAGAGAAAAACAAATGTTGTATATTAACGCATATATGTGGAATCTAGAAAAATGGTACAGATGAACCTATTTGCAGGGCAGGAATACAGATGTGGACATGGGGACACAGAGGGGGAAGGGGAGGGTGGGACGAATTGGGAGATCAGGATAGACATACATACACTACCATGTGTAAAACAGATAGCTAGTGGGAACAGGCTATAAAGCACAGAAGCTCAGCTAGGTGCTCTGTGATGACCTAGATGGGTGGGATGGGGGTGGTGGGTGGGAGGGACGTCCAAGAGGGAGGGGCTAGAGGTACACATATAGCTGATTCCCTTCATTGTAAAGTAGAAACTAACACAACATTAGAAAGCAATTATACTCCAATAAAAGAAAGTAAAAGGCATTGTTTTATGCCCTGCTCCAATGAAATATTTTACACTTCATTTGTTGGCATCATACTGATTCTGCTTTAAAGCATTTGCAAATATTTAATCTTGTCTGTAAGTCACAGAAGTTTCCTAAAAGTTAGCAGAACGGTAGGCTAGGGGTTTAAAGCACTGACCTGGGAGCAGGTTCACATCCCAGCTAAGCTACTTGTTAGCTGGGTGACTTGTACAAGTTTTACTTCATTACTTTGTGCCTCAGTATTCTCACTTCTAAAATGGATATGATAATAATAGTATGTACTTCATAGCAGCACTTTGTAGTAAGCATTCAATAGGTATTTATTATTATTATTATTGTTAGATGGCATTTTTTGGGTTATCATCTCATCAGTATAATGTGCCCAATTCTTCAAATTTGTCACCTCTGCCTTATTGAGAATTGAGGTGCTTTCATGTGTTGAAGCTCAACTGCTGAGCTTTTCTATGTACTATGCCTTATTTTTTACCAGTATATCCAGAGTTCCTGGGCCAACCACAGTGGAATAAGAGCACTAAAACAGTGTTCTTTCCATTCTCTGTTTGGGCTATCAGTGGAGGTGCTGGCGTAAATGCAGTGGCCGTTCATGGAAACAAAAATTAAGAGTTTGTGTGGTGTCTTTTCACTGCTGCAGAGTGGTGATGGCTGTGGTTTATAGGCTGAATGTTGTGGCAGAAGGGAAGTGAAGAGTACACCACTGGCTCTGTCTTTTGCTTGTGGCAGTCCATTGAGACATCGGCAGAAATGAACCTTATTTATCTTAGAGCTTGCCTTTCCTCAAGGTCTCTCACAACCGAAAAGATCCTACATTTTCTAAAGTAATTATATCCATTGTTCCAACTCTGTCCACAAAGGTCAATCATTTTATCCTAAATCAATCCCAAGTTCTTTTAAAGGTATGTGTGCATCCATTTTGATAATTGGTATTAAAATGCTTAATCGTCAGGCTTAGGTAAGACATGGCCTCAAAATCTTCCTTCTGCCCTTGGGCAACTTTATTGTTTTACAATAACGCTAGCTCCTGATTTTGTCCCTGACGAATTGTGGGGTTTTTATGTAAGTTAGCTAAATTCTGCATGGGGGAGGAGGTGGGGGACTGTGAATGGGAGAAAGAGTAAATGGAAAAACAGAACAGAGAACCAAGGGGATGCTAGAGAGAAGGGAGGGAGAATTATGCAGAACAGCGAAATGTTACTCAGTGTGTAGTAGGTCTCCTACTTGCATGGATCGGGAATGTTCTCGAGGTTGCTGGGGTTGGTCAGAGAACGTTGTTATAGGCATTCAACTTTCCTAGTCTAATGAGAGCTCAAAAAGCTGCAGTTTATAACTCAGAAGTAGCAATGGAAACCTTAAAGCCTTTTATCTTGGCACAATTCCCAGGGAAGTCGATGTGGAGACCCACTGGCTACCAACACCATTCTGTGTAATTTGACGCTTTTCATTTGGTAGAATTTTGTTGCCAAGGTTATTGCATCAAGTTACTGAAATCTCAGTGGATGTAAACTGTCTCATCTGTCATTTAGCCTGGCATGAAATTTAAAGGGCATGCTTTCTCCTTCAATGAAAGATTTAACCTCTTTAGCCCATTATGCAATAAGCAGCATTCTAAACCCTACAGAAATGCTCATGCTTTAGTTTGTGTCTATGAGAACTGATTTTTTTTAACCAAAAAGTAAAAGTTTTAGTGGAAATTAGTTGCCCTCATTATGAAATATGCACATATTCAGAGGCATATTCTAGGGATTAGGAATTTAATTTTACATCTTTTAATCATTTTGTATAGTTGTTCAGTTTGTTAGTATGTGTGTGTAACTGAGCACTGCTCTTAGTTAAATCCCAGGAGAGAAACAAATCGCTACTGATTTATAGAGGATGTAAACAAAGATTTAATGTTTTCAAACCCTAAATGTTGGCAGAGTAAAAAGAGCACTTAATAGAGCATTACCTTCGGGTTTATTAATCTACAAAAATAATTCAGGTAATAGAGAGAGTGCTTCCCCTTCTAAAACAGGATATTACTAACATGAATTTCCTTTCTTCATCTAGAGTGAAAGTGCTCAAACCTTCAATTTCATTGCCATTCTTCTCTGTCTCAAAATCATCACACAGTAAATAAGGCTAGTAATACCATGGAGGAAATGGCTAAGATCACCAAGAGAACAAACAGCCGAGACAAAGCGATGCTACGTGGTTGGGCATCCAGAGATGAGGAATTCAACTCTGGCTGCACATTTAAATCAGCAGGGGAGTTTTTAGAACCTACTCACATCTGGGCGCTAGGCCTTAGGTACAGAAACTGGCTTAGTACTAGCTTCAAAAAGTGATTCTAATGTATAGTCAAGGTTGAAAACCACTGGTCTATAGGATGAAAACCATGAAGGGATAAACTTTAATGTGTGAAGTTCTAGTATGGGTAGTTACTAGTTGCTATATATTAATTATTGCATTTACGTTCTAAAAATAAACAAAAATAATATTTTAAAAGCATTTAAGTAACACTCTGTGTTTTTCATCGCATCTCTGTCAGTATAAACACTTGCATTTTCAAAAAAGGAAATGTAGCTCTAACAGACTTGCTCAGGGCTCCAGGGGGAAGCTTTGCTAGGACTCTGGGTTTCCTGTCCCCTAAGCTACCCCTGCATCTTGGGGGTGGCCTAGGATCCTTTTGAGATTATGAGATAGAAAACATAGGTGTGGATATAATTTATTTTTGAACCTGATACCAGAAAGCATTTCCAAATATCTTTCACCCACTATTCTTGGGCAACTAAACCTGCAACAGTTCAGGAAAATTAACAATTCTCTAACTCAAAAACCAAACAAAAGAAAGGGAGAGGAAATCATATACCTTTTAATTTGAATATATAGCAACAATTGTTATTTCTGGTGTCAGGTCCTTGTTTTCCATTCCATTCCCACTGCATCTCTAAGTAAGGTCTTTATCACCTCACCTTTACCACTTCTTTAGACTATCACACTTTTTCCCTGGGCTCTGATATCCCACCCTTAATTCAGCCTGTGAACATCTGCAGATTAATCTTAATGCTCTGAGTATGTAGTGCTTGTACTAAAGTCATAGTTTAACTACATGTTACAGTGTTTTAGTCATAAGACTGTTTTTAACATTTAAACACTGGCCTTATTAACTGTAAAACTGTAACATGTAAGTTTGCTTATAAGTAATGGTTTCTGTATAAGCATCGATCCCCTTTTAAAACCATTAGATCTTAAATTCACCTGCAGGATCTTCAATAGGGAAAAAGAAATCACTTCTAATTTAACTCTCTCAGAAAGGAAGTAAGACCTGAGACAACAGGGAGCTTAAAAATGACAGAAATAATCATAGGATCTCAAATTTCCTTTCAAAGGCCCCAGGATTTCACACCTAAATTTAGGTATTGTTAGCTCTTTTGACTTCTTTAAATGTAACATCTTAAAACAGCAATACAGAAAGCTGTAGGCTAAAAGTGTAACTTGTAAACCTACTGGAACAAATTTAGTCCTCACATTAAGGGAAACTAACTTGCTGTATTCATCTCCCCAAAACTGTATCTCTACCAGTAATCAAGCTTATCTGTGACCCAATTCTAGCTGCTCATAAATGGGGGTGGGGTTCCGCAAACCCCACAGTTGGAGACACTTGAAGGATTTATGAGCCTATAAATGAATGTTAGCCATTTCAAGAAAACGGAGGCCAAGCTAAACTCTTAGCTGTCTTTATTTAGCCTCGATTACAGGCATTACACAAATAAGAACCCAAATGTATTAAGAACTCAGAAAATTGCTTAGAGGCTTTCCTTTCCATAAATCTTAAAGCACAGGGGGTACTCTATGTTGAGCATCTGAATCAAATCTTTCAGTCAGATTTTTTTTCCTGCTACCTATTTTCACGGCAGGAAAAAAAAAAGAAATTCTTAGAAGTCATAGTAAATTTTTATAGCTCAACTATTCAACTCTCTCTGATGGTAATCTTAGTGGTTCTTCACGCCTTTGTTCCATGGACATTCTATAAGCAGTTGGATGTATCTAAGCTTAAGTCTAGCTTTAGCAGAAATATGTTTACTTGGCTATAAATTCTACTCATAAAGATCTGTTATCACAGAACTGAGACTGCATTGATACACACATGGATGGTTGAATCGGACACATAAGGCTACGAGACAGACAATGATTATGCTATTTTAACTAGTTCAAAGTGGAATTGTTTTGAAGGTGGTGATTATTCTATGACCGTTCCACCATTTTTTTTAAATTTCAAAGTGTTTTGCATTACGTGCTATACAACTGCTTGCACAATTTTACGATCTGTCACTGTATTCCCATCCTCAATTGCCATCGTGCTGACTGAAGAGGACACTAATAACCATGCTGTCCTATTCTCACGGGTAGGCAATCATTTAAAAAATGATCTTCACTGGCTCCCTCCCTGGATGTACGATACCCTGGCTCATATGAAGCATCTAAATCTGAATTCCGAGTGTTGCAGTTGTTCCAGGTGCAGATACTATTATGCTCTCTACATAGACACTACCCTTCCTTTAAAATAAAATTCAGAACTGCTGCAGTATTTTCTGAAAAACCAGGGCAAGGGTCACCATGGGCCTGTGCCACACAGATGTAATGATTTGGTGGTACAACCACACTATATCTACCTGCTGCCAGCCTTTGTCAAGAACCAGTGTGATTTACACTTACCTTGGTTTTGCACTTCCTTGGTAGAGATTCACATAAAAGCTGATGAGATGGCACAGGATTATTTCATACAGGAAATGTGAAAGATAAGCAGTCTCTAACCTGGTTCTCTGTGTGGGCTTAATTAGGTCTCTGATTCTTTCATGGGCACAGAAATTATCAGTCTCAGCTTTGATTTCTCCACCTAATATAAATAAAGCTGAGTTTATTAAACCATTTGATCTACTTCCAGCCACTCAAATTGGATTTTATGTACTTAACTGTGTAAATACAACGTTGTGAGGAAATCGAGAGAAAAATAATACCACCAAGGGAAAAACAGTAGCCCTTGAATAGAAATCAAGTCATATTTACTTACTGATGAATGAAACTGACAACCTTATGCCGTTCTGCATTATAGCCCCCAAAAATCAGTTGTGACAGTGGTAACTGACATTCTTGAAACAAGCTAAAACTGAGGTTAGATAAAATAAAATATTTTCTTTTTGCAATTCTAAGTCCCAACAATAAAGTAACTGACAGAAAATAATTGCCCTTAGGGACCCAAATAATTGATTTGTGTCTCCTTCTGATATGGAAATATATGCTCTAAATTTACATTAAAATTTGAAAATATATAAAAAGGACTTAAAAGAGAAAAAGCATGCTTTTTCTTTTTGCATACTAGTAAACGGGATAAGTTTGAAAGAATTCAAAGTTAAACATTACATATTTCAAAATACGTGACATTCAATGAAAATATTTTATTTGAATTGTGATACAAGCAGCGCAAGAACTTATACGCAGTCAGTACCTCTTAAATAATATTTCAGAAATTTAGTCGGCAAGGCAATGGCACTCAGTAGGTTTAATGTCCTTTAAGATGTCTCCTACTGGTTCATTCTCTTCCCAGTGTCTTCCCAGTGTCTCAATTTCTCTCAAGCCCTTATGCTTGCCAACTAAAATTCCTCAGACTTGCAGCCTTCCTTAAGGACATGAACAATGGCAGAGGGTCTTCCACACATGCTTTGCTTTGTCTCACGGTCTACAAATGCCAGAATGGATTCCAGGCAACAGCATGATGGAAAGAATACACATTCAGTCCAGAGTCAAAGTCCTGACACTGTCATTTCCTACTTACATGACTTGGCACAATTTATGAAAGGTCCTCAAGCTCCAGTCTACCCGAAAACTTAGGATAACGATACCTCATCTGTTATGAGACTCAAGTGGGATAATGTACATGAAAATAGTTTCTAAAATGGAAAATCACATACAAATGGAAGCTGTCTGGAAAGTTCTTTTTTCTGTGATCCACTGATTAGGTAATGCAGGCCAGTGCCTATGTCAGCACTAAGAAAGTCACATAGTTTAGAGGTCTGAGAATGGAACTGGACACACGTTGGATTCCTAGTCTCACTCCTTAGGATCAAGACCAGCTTCCAAAAGCGTACCCATGGCAGCCCAATAAGAATGACTACTGGGACCTGTCCAGAAATAACATAAACCAGCAAATATTACAAGATAGTAGCATCATATGCAATCTATGGGGAAGAAACCACAGTCACTGTGCCATAACTATAAGCCATGAAGAAATTACATTTAAAAACATTATCGTATTTTCTTTAAATTTTTCTTAAACATGACCTTTTTTGATCACCAAGGCCTAGCTAAGCCCAACTTATTTGATGAGAATTTTAAAGTTCCAGCTGCTCAAATGATAATTATACAATGAGGAAGTATTGGAGACCTGGGAGTGGGAGAGATGCAGAGAGTAGGAAATAGCTAGACAAATGAATAAGGAAATTCTCTGAGAAAGAAGAACTGGACCTCTCTCCATATATATTTAAATAGTTATGCAAATCTAAAGAGTTAAAATGTGAAGAACTAAAAATATTCATTAAAAAATGTGCTTGGATGATGGTATTTTCACCAACAACCATTTTATTTGGATGACATCTACCACAAAGAATCCTGGGTGTTTTATAATTAAAAATAAATAACAAAGCAGTTTCCTAATCATCAGACTCCTATGAAAAAAGTGAAGATCTAATGGCATCATTTCCAATTTTTCCCCAGAGAATGAGAAAAAAAACTAAGTGAATTAATGACACATCAATGGTCAAGCTACCACATCTATTACCATTAGACAAGTGTACCAAAGAGCAATCTCAAATTGGTTTCATTTTACACTAAAGTGTAACATGCTTGCTTATTCAACAGTTTAAGGGAAGAAGAGATTATTAAAAGTATTATATCTAAGAATGGTCATCTATACTAGCTCAAAGTAGACCGCAATCTCATCAGAAGAGTGGGGATCAAAAAGCCCACTGCTATTTCCCTTATATTTCCTAACCCTAGGATTAATTTCCTGTAGATTTTTACATATTATTACTTATGATGTCCCTATGTAATACACACAGTTGCTAGTTGCCTGCCCAGCATTTATTCCTTCTTCTTCTGGTCACAGAACTTCAGAATTTCCTTTGAGATCCATGTGATTTGGTCATGGCTTACCTCACTCTTCCTTGCTCTAAGAATGGGCCTATGACCTGGCCAATTGATGTCACCTGCTCCCCTGTTCACAGGGGTAAGCTCAGAGCTGGACACTGACTCTATGAAGCCAATGAGACTCATATTTAGGACTTTGGTTAGAACTTTTTAAAAAAAATTAATTTATTTTATTTATTTATTTTTGGCTGGGTTGGGTCTTCATTGTTGTGCGTGGGTTTTCTCTACATGTGGCGAGCAGGGGCTACTCTGTTGCGATGAGTAGGCTTCTCATTGCTGTGGCTTCTACTTGTTGCGGAGCACAGGCTCTAGGCACGCGGGCTTCACTTAGTTGTGGCATGCAGGCTCAGTAGTTGTGGCTCGCGGGCTCTAGAGCACAGGCTCAGTAGCTGTGGTGCATGCACTTAGTTGCTCCACGGCATGTGAGATCTTCCCGGACCAGGGCTTGAACCCATGTCCCCTGCATTGGCAGGCAGATTCTTAACTACTGTGCCACCAGGGAAGCCCTAGAACTCTTGAAAAGAAAAATCTCTTTCATCTATATTGGTAGGATGAGAGTCTGAAGCCACCAGCTATCATGTTGCCACCATAAGGGAAGCATCTCGCAGTGATAAATGACTGAAAGACTGATCGCTATGACATGAGCTCCACCCCTGGATGGTGAAAGTCACAGTGCTATGACATCTTGAACCCCTGGATTCAGCAATGCCTGAAGCCATTCATTCACAGCACATCAATTAACATACATAATCTTTAAGGCTTATGCCCTGCCAGTTTGCACTGGGTTTCTGCCTTTTGTATTAGCATGAATTCTGAGTAATATAATCTTGCTTCATAAAATGTGGGGATTTTTATTGAATCGGTATCAATGTACTTTAGAACACTGCTTTGGAAAGGAATTTCAATGGGACTACTGCATAAAAGGATTTCAGACTCACTTCTTAATTTATTTGCATGAATATACAGTACATTTTTTCTATTAGCTGATTTAAAGCAAACATGAGATGCAAGACTTACAGTGTCTGTTACTTTTTAGAAGGGCAAAAGTTGCCTTTCACACCTAAGAACCCAAAACAAACACTATTTGAGGTCAAGATGTTGAGTAACATAAATCTCAACTTTTCTATCAACACCTCTCTGAAGAGGCTCTGCCAAAACCTCTGTCCTACAAGCTAGTAAATCTCCCATATCAAGTTTACTTACGGCATTTCCCATGGAATCTACATCCAGGTCCTGGGACAGCAGACAGAACTGCTCGAGAAACGCAGCTGGCTGCCAGAGCTGCCTGGAGCTTCAATTAACTCCAAGTAGTTAAGGGCAGGGAGAGCTGGCAGAGTATGAAATTGCATTCCAGAAAGCCCACCTGGGACTTCCTGCAGGACACCAGCTCTTAAAACAGACACGGTCAGAAGGGGCAGGAGATGGCTCAGAGGCTTGAAGACAAGGTTTTCCTTTCCCTTTCGGGACCAGATTCTTTATTGGGTCTCTGGATGTTGCTTTCTTTTTCTAAATAAATATGGGAAACCCAGCATGTACTTGGTAAAATCTGGGTGGGGCTGATTATGAACAGTTTCAATAAGATAAATTTGTTTTACATTGTCTTTCAGTGTATGACATATATTCTCTACTTTTGAACACGTAATTATTATAATTTTATTTCTATTAACCAGTTAGTTACATTGACTGACAGGGAAAGATTCTTTTGCTTCTAGGTCCCTAGCTTTCAAACTTCAATTTGCATTAGAATCCTTCAAGGACTTGTTTAAAGTAGACTCCCAGGGCCTACCCCAGATCTGAGGAATCTGAATCACTGTAGGCAGAGCCTAAAAATCTGAATTTTCAGGTGATGCAAATCACCTGAGAACCACACACTGAGAAACATTATCCTGGGGGGAAATTCACATCCAAGGGCACACAGTCATTTGTACTTTGCATTCATTCCTACTTTGTAAATGCAACAGCAATTTACATCGCTGGTGCCATATCTTCAACTTGATGCTTTTAGCATAAAATCTTATTTATCAAGAGCTACAGAGTTAATAATTTGAGTAGAATATTGCTCTGACTACTTATTTTGTCTGCTATCACCCCCAGTATTCATGCCATGGGAGGATAAAGTGTTTCTGATGGGCTGAAGTGGCAGCGCAGTATAAACAAACAGCTTCAGTTCTCCTTCAGGTGACAAAGCAAGACATTTCATAGACTCCCATGGATCCACTGATACATTTTAATTTGAAAGGTTAACATTTTGAGGGGCGCTTATTTTTTCCTCTAATTTTTAACACAGAATTATAGGAAAGTGCCTGGTGTTTTACACTTTACATTAGAACACGTTCTGCCAATTGTGGTCTAAATGCAGTTTACATGGTTTGGTAGCTGATCAATTGCCACTGCAAGAGAGAACATCTCTCAACGAGAAAAAATATGTATGTAAAATTGAAAATTTAGCAAGAGCATATAGAACAAGGCTCTTCATGAGTTACATATATACATTTTGAAAGCCACACCTAAAGTAAGGCATGTTTGAAATATGTATTAATTCCTATAGGCTGCTAGGTACCACTGAATGCAATGGGACAACAGTTTCATAAATGGTTCTTCCATTGGAACTCCTCAAATTATAGCCTAAACATCCCTAGGTTTTACAATCATGTGACAGTCGAGTGACGTCAGAGTCTTCTGCTCTCTTTTCTCTTTATCCTCCCCTTTTCATCCCTATACCCTCTCTCTCTCTACTATCACTGGGAATAATGTCAGAGACTACTTTCAATACCATACCTCCAATATCTATTAGAGTGCATGGCACATAAAAATGATTAATAAATACTCCTTGAATGAATGAACAAGTGAATGAATAAATGAATTAAATGGCTTTTTCCCCCTTTGGTCACATTATCTTTTATTCCATCTTAACTTTACTCAGTCTCTGTACTCAAGGTGAAGTGGGTGAGAGTAATCTCTCATTCTTAACCATTTGCCACAGGACACCTAAAATCCATCAACCTTGCCCTTGGCAAGCTTATGGGATTGATGTCTGCGTTCTCAATGGATGATCCTGAAGGATAGAGAGGTTTTTATGGAATACCAGCCAGCATTTCCCCTCCCTCCAAAGTCCCAAGGGTTTCTTTTCTTTAATTAGTAGTCAGTTTAAGGAAATTCGGGTAGAAAAAGAGGCCAAGAAAGAGACCAGCGTCCTAAGTTTGGATCCGTGGAGGTGGGTATTTGTCTCTGCATTTGTGGTGTGAAACTTGCAGGGGCTGGGAGCTGAGGCAGTGACTGGACTCCATGAGAGAAAGAACCCTCCAGGTTCTGGTAATTTCTGAAGAACTCCCCACCACACAGTGCCTGGGTCCAAACAGATAATCCGTAAATCTTTGCTGAATGAATAGAAGGCAAAGTATGGCCCAAATCAGTCAATTAAAGGTTGATTAAAAATTACAATCAGATGTATATTTGAGCATCTCAATTTTAAGCATATTTTAATCATCTGTGAATATACTTTATCACTAATCCTTTGTCAGACAGGGAGCAATTATTTCTTGTTTGCCGTGGAAAACATCCCCATCAGCACACTACTTGACACACAGTAGATGAGTAAGTTAATAAGGAGAGAAAAAGCTACAGAAATTATACAAGAAAATATGTGGTAAGTGCCATAAGAGTGTTTAAATAAATAGAAAGCTATTCACAGGAGTGACTGCCTATAATGAAAATGAAGCAACTCTTCTAGAAAGTCATGGAATTTAAACCCAAAGTATATATAAGATTTTAACAGACAAGTAGGAAAGGAAAACTGAAGGAGATTTATTAAAACAAATGGTATAAGCAAATGGGTGGAGAAAGGAAAGAGTAAGTTGTATGAAGGGGAATAAAAAAATATCCCAACTAGACTGGAATAAATGGAATGTCTAACAGTTACAGACCAAGCTGAAAAGGTGTCCAAGGATACTGAAAGTCAGGCAAAGGGAAATCAAATTTTATTTAGGCATTAGTAGGAAACCAGTCACTAGAAGAATGGCAACAGGGGAAGGTAGACCAACCCAGCCCCAATGTAAAGAGAGACTGAAGGCGACCAGCAAGCTATTGAGGTTGATTTTATTTCAATATTTCAGGTCATGGATTTAAGTGGTAGTAGTGGGAATGGAAAGAAAGGTCGAATGTGAGATGTGCTGCGAAGGAAGATCAAAAAGAAGGGGAGATTGTATTTGACGTGAAGAATGGAGGAGGGGAATGGAGTCAAGGTAAGTTCAGATACCTGGGAGAATTCTCAGAATTGAAGGAGATCATGGCTCATTTTCCAGGCAGGAAAGTGTTTTAGTTTAAATGGATAGATCAACTAATTGCTACTATTTTCAATGGAATGCCATCTGAAGCTAATAAAGTAGCTCTATTACATGGGAAACCATGTCTTTTTAGCACCACTTTTTTTTTCTTACCTTACTAAATCTGCACAGTAAAAGCCTTTGTGAAAGGAAAGCATAAACCGTATTATTAACAGATAAATTGACAATGATACAGGGATAGTAAGAGGAAGAATAGAGAAATTTAAAATTCATCACTTTCTAGTTTTATAGATGAGTAATGCTGTATATGTACACAACATGCTAATATACTAATACATATAAAGGGTCCATGAAAGTAAATATTTTGAATTTAATAGTGTTCTAAATGAATGAGGAAAAATGTGGAGTGAAATCTCCTAGGATACAGTGTTTTTTGCCACTTAGTAAGGCGATATGACTAAATGAGGAAACTAGAAGAAAGGGAAATGGATACAGAACTATGTAAAGAAGCTGAATCCGAGAAATCAGAAAAGAACTAGAAATGACACATTCATAATTATAAAAATGTTCAAATTAAAATTTTCTTCCTCTGGAAACAAAAGGAATAGTAACAAAACCTTGTGAAGCCTCCAATATGAATGTAAGAGAGAGTTATTTGCCAAGTTTTCCGTTCTATGAAGCTTTAAGGTGCCATACATTTTTGGCCTTAAACATTATTATTATGAAAGTAATAGAGCAAGTTTGTGATAAACACAATCAGAAGACTCCAAGGCAGAAAGTAAAGGCCTCCTGACCCCTTTCCCCATCTCCTTCCCTAGAGAAAACAACTGTTAGTGGTTTCCTGTACACTGTCACAGATTTGTTCTATGCATACTAACATTTGTAATATAAATTGAATTCAATAAAATATGTTGCTATCTCTTTCCAAGAAATCATTCATTTATCAAATAGTAATTCTGTACTATGCTGAGAATCTAAAGTCAAAAAGTGTCTGGATTTTATTTTCAGGGAATTTACTATCAGGAAAGAGAGAGAAGTTAATTATTATAATACAGAACTTAGTAGTATGAGAATCATTACTTTGTCTAATGCATATTGAATATTTCAAAAATTTCAGAAAATTTTTAGAAATTAAAATTAACATATTTGAGTGAAAGGTGATTTCTAGGATGCAAATCTAGATTTTCAGAAAGTTTCTAATGCAAATATTACAAGAGTTAGCCAGGCATTTTCAGATAAGTCAGGCAAAGTTTCTTTATATTACAGAGTGACTGTCACTTAAGGTGTTCATTCTCCAGTGGTTTTAATTACTGAAAATATCTTTGACCTAAAAATTGTCATTTTATTTTCGCCCCACCAAAAATCCACTGAACAACTGTGAACACTGATTTCTCTATTTCCAAATATTTTGGGGGTCAGAGGAAAACAAAACTTCACTTACTATTCATAACTATGCCTGTACAAGGGCAAACAAGAGTCAGTGAAAAGTGCCTCAGAGATCATCTGATCTCTGAGAACAAGACTGGTGTTTTAACTCAGGCTTTGTGTTCAGTCAAGCATTTCCCCTTCTTTTAGAAGATGGACAGAGTATGCTCATATTTAGGTGGTTCTTTGATCCACCCTAGGAACTGCGTATGTAACTACCGTTTCTCAGAAACTCTGAATGAGATCATTATTCATTACTTAGAAAGCCCATGTGTCATGCTGCATTTAGTTTTTATACATTCCCATTCATTTTGTTCCCCTACTAACATCTACTTCCTACCCCATCCAGCTTTCAGTAACTCACATTAAAAGACTATTTTGTTTGTGACCTACCATAGACAGATTTTTGTGAATGAGATGCTAAGATGATGGCAGTATTACTAGGGTGACCCTGATCCAGTCAATGTCCCTTTGTTTCTGTAACACCTTAATGGAACTCAGAAATAAAAGCAACTTTCAGTGTTTTAGAGACACATGAAATGCATACTTATAATTCACATAACTACCCTTAAATTATTGAAACATATTTAAATATATGGCCTTAATTTTCTGATGCTTTTAGTCTCTCCTCCTCCTTGACTCCAAATACCTGAAGGGCTATGATAGAGTGTTTTCAAATCCACCCAGTTTAGTGACATAGGCATTATAGCACAACTTAATAAACACATATTATATAACTTTAGTTCATGACATGACTGATTTGCCACTCTTTTGCCATTAAAAAATGGAAAAAAACTTAAATGGAATTCTTTTTATTAAAATCATACTCAAAAGTTACAGCTTTAACAAAAGAAAATTTGTAATTATTATTTTTCATTATTTGTCTCTAATTATCTGTCACAGACAGACATTTATTATATGACAAAGCAAACATCAGAGGTATGAACATTTGGAATAAAAAAAAGCATTCTGAAATCTCCCAGGAGTATATTATTTCATGTCAAGGGAAATCAGCAGTAAGTCATTCTTGGGACTTGCCAGGACTGTATGGTTCTCCTCGTCTTGTTTCACTTCTGTCCAACAGAACCAGGAGGTACAACCTGAGGACATGTGGCCTGATTACAATGCTGGGCTAGTAAAACCTTATCAGAGGAAATACTGACAGCTCTGGATACCACATCTATTCTCTCCATCATTTCCTTGATGAAAGATCATTTTGCAGAGATCCTAAGAGTAGAGGTCATAGTTGCTTCCTTTCACCTCATATCTACATGAGGGGGAAAGTCACACTTGGAGGAACTTTAGGAAATAGTCAATAGTCTTTTCCTTAGTCTGTGATTTGCCCCTATGGACTACACATTTTGAAGACTTTTATGAATTGAAGAGATAGCAAGTCACATACAAATGCAACAGATTATGAGGCTAACATCAGTTATCAACTTGGGGGAGGTATTAGCATCCCTACTCCACTACCAACATGATTTTTTAATAGAATCCTCTGAAAATGTTATGATTTATCAACATTTGCTTCTAAGGAACTACAAACAGTGTTGTGCTAAGGTTGGCTTGTACAAGCTCATGAGAAGTGATTGTTAAATTTTCAAGAATTCTGTGAACCAGTTGTTAAACAGACCCATTATTAAAAATGAAATTATACAGACTTACAGTTAATTATATTAAAAGCAAAGGTAATAAATACTCAAAACTCACCATTTTCTAATTATTTTACTTCATTTTATTATTACCCATGCATCTATTATATTTGTGTGGTGGAAATGCCATATAATGGTGTGCTATTATGCATCCCTTTCCACCTCTGTTTTAAGGATGGCACACTGATAGCTTGAACCCAGCCATAGTGGGAGCATTTACAACATGGAAACTAACTAATGCTACAATCAGTCGTGCCCTGCTCCCATGAGCCACTTGTTAAACATTTACCAGCACAATACTGGCAGGGTGGGTCCCAGGATTACAAAGAAGAATAAGACCCTGCCTTCATAGAAATTATGATCTAACTGGGAGACAGGTAAATACTTAACTATAAGATTGTCTTGTAAGTGATAAAATAGGGGTTAAAGGTGTTACAGGAAAAGAAAGATATGTAATTAATTTTGCTTGAGGTGTTCTTAGAAGGTCTCATAAACAACTTTGACTAGAGGTGTTCTTAGAAGGTCTCATAAACAACTTTGACTAGACCTTAAACGTTGAATAAAAATTCACTAGCAGAGATGAAGGGAAATGCTCTTCCAAAAAAGAACAAAGGGTAAAGCATGAAATGCCTTGGCATGTTTTGGAAAGGGCTAATAATTGAATATATTGAGGGCAGTGTTTCTGAGACTTCCCCACTCAGAACCATTAATGGCAAAGAATGAATGGGTTATTCGGGTGATCTGAAGCTGCAGCTTGAAAAGGCTCACTACTAAGAGACATTTCTTTAATTTCATCTATTTTGCCTTTAAAATTCATCAAAATTTTCCATCATCCTTATGTATTGATATTTTCACTTGGGATAGGGTTTGCTTCATCTTTTTTTCCACCTTGACCTCTCCACTAGGAGGGAAAAGGTCTTTCAACACATCAAGTATTTAAAGGCATGAGGGAAAATCAATATTATGAAGGGAAATATTAGTATTTCTTGTATATGCTATGCTCTGAGGGTATAAGTACCCATTAATAATCTCCCAGGATGGAGAGAAAAATGGGCAAAGATGCAGTAGCAAGATGGAGCAGGGCCAATGAGATAGAAAAGGAAGTAGAGAGATCAAAGAGGGAAAGCTTCTTGGAATGATTCTAAGCACTGAACGCTACACTGTAGAGATATGTTTTCGAACTGTCCCCTAGACTCCAAATATGTATATGATCAGGTATCAGCAGACTTTCTTTCTTATAATGAACCAGCGTTGGATGTACCAGGAAGCTAATGAAGCTTAAGCTTCAACTTCAGGACTACTCACTTGCATAAACCCTTTTCAAGGGCCTGGGAATGGCCCTAGCAGTATGTTCACCTGGTTATGTGTTTTTGTAAAATTTATGAAACTAAGATATTTTAATTGCAATCAGTTAAGACTGCTGTCTTTTCAATCCCAACTCTCCTTCTGTCACATTACCTCTTGTATTAGGTGATACTGGAATGATTGATAATTTGGGATGTGGCTAAGGGGAAGTGCAGATGGGAGTAAATTTCGCTGGAATGTGTGGGATATATTCATGTGGCATAGAGTCACTTCCATTTATGAAGTTACTGTTAGACATCATCCACGGTACCACCTCGCTGGGCATCAGTGGTGAGGACATGCAGGGTCAGAGGTTATATAAATATGAAAATGTGCAAATGAGTGCAGCCTTAGAAGAGCATGGTGGAGGAACAAGGTTTAGAATGTATATACTCAGAAGTTGGCCTGCAGAAAATGCTTCCAATTATGATTACACCCCTTTTCTCTTCTGTCAGACATATATCTAATGAGTAAAATGATAAATATTCTATATACTTTTTTGTTTTTACTAAGACTTTATTTTTTTAAAATGGTTTTAGGTTCACAGCAAAATTGAGGGGAAGGTACTGAGAGTCCCCATTTATCTCCTACCCTTACACACTCATAGCTTCATTATCAGCATTCCCCATAGTTGTGGTACATGGGTTATAACTGATGAACCTACATTGATGCGTCATAATAACCCAAAGTCGATAGTTTACATTACAGCTCACTCTTGGTGTTGTACATTCTATGGGTTTGGACAAATGTATAATGATGTTTCCATCATTATAATATAATACAGAATAACCCCTGGCAATCATTGATCTTTTCAGTCTCTCCACAGTTTGCCTGGAATCTGGATCAGCCCCTGTAAGGCCCTGTGCCTGTATTCCCACTCAAATGTCAGAGAGCATATTATGTCTAGTATAAAAATAATATTTTAATTTATGTACCAACTAAACTATTTTATTTTTACCCTAGATATTTAAATAAAATTAAATTTCAGGAAGGTAAGCCATGTCTATTCTGAGGCTCTGTCTACGACTCTGGGGCATTCTACAAGTACTCTTAGTTTGAAAAGTATAGAATCAGGGCTTAGCATACACAAGTGGATATGAACGGCTGAAAAAAACATAGGCGTTAATGGTGCTGCTTGCTGTTTATAGGAGTTTGAATTTTTTTTTCCAGAGAGTGGCTGAAGGGTTTTAAGCAGAACTTGTTTTAGAATAACTCTGGTGATAGTACAAGGAAAGAATTAAAATGAGGAGTAAATAATAAAATAACTGACTTTGAAGCTATTGCAATAGACTTTGTTCAAGACTATGAGGACCCGAATTAGACCTATGAAAGAGAACAGGACAGGAGGGAACAGGTTTCAAGTGTTATCAAAAGGATCAACAGCTCTGTGACTAACAGGATGTGGAAAGTAGGTGAGAGGAAGCTGCCAAAGATGACTCAATTTTCTTGCTTGAGCACCTAGAGGAATAATACGGCTGATAATAAGTTGGAGAATGCAGCATAAGCAGATTTTCACAATGTAAGTAATAATGGCAAACAAATTAGAATTGCTGCCTTAAAAAGTTTTGTACACTTTTAAAATAGATTTGTTAAAATACTGTCAAATTTCTTTTATGAGTATCTTGTGCTGTCTTCTTCCCTTAGGAGAAGTCAATTTTGGGGTTATCAGTTATATCCTAGGTGATATTTTAGCAACAAATAGAATCTTAAAGCAAATCAAGTTAACCAAATATATTTATTGAGTATTTATTGAGCATTTACTCTAAAACCAGCACAGATAAGCTATAAAGTTTTAAATGAATTCTGAAAAAGCATACACAGAACGCTCTTTTAGTGGAGGATTAAATGTAGTATGTTACACTTAAAAGCAATTAAAAAATACAAATCAGTATTTCAGGTTTATAAAAGAGAATCATATTATAAACCATTGAGGGTAGAAGAACTTTAATGGTCATTTAATTAGCTTTCAATCAAAGCTTGACTCTCCCGGTCTCCCCTTTTTGTTATGTCAGTCCTTCACACATTTGAAGAAAGCTGTATTGTGTCCCCTAAGACTTTTCCTTTATAACAAGGCCCCGCTTCTATTCATAAACCCCTACATAATGTCATTTGACATCCTCCTAACCATCACGGCCATTCTCCTCCAGACAGCCTATTGTTTTTTGCATGTCTCTCTACCTTCAGAATTCAAAACAAATTATTAAATCAATACCTGTAAGATACATTTATTTAAGCAAGCATAAGATAACTCAACCATATCCAGTCCATATTTTACCATCTTATCCTTAAAAAAAAATCATAGGAAAATATGTCACAGATTACAATATTTATAGGATTCTCCTGATATATTGATATACCCCTTATAAAGGAAATTGGTCTAAGAGTATATGTTATCTTTTAGTTTATCACCACTTTCTTTTTTCTAAGTGCTCCTAAGGAATCAATTTAAGAAGATATTTTGGGAACTTTTTTCAGGACCAGGAAGATTGAGAATCCAATTTATGAAATTGGGGACAATATTTGCTTATTCTCCATTTGTTCCCTAACTATCCTGCATTCCTCAGTCAGTTCAGCAAATTCTCTCATACTTGAATATTATCATTAATGCAGGAAGAGAAATGTGAAGTTATTTAGAACACTTAGGTGCTCTCATAAACAGTTCACCTCTTTGAGATTTCAAGTCTTTTACCAGCAGCCTTTTTTTTTTTCTTCCCTCTAGAGGCTCTTTCTACTTGACAGAGAAAGGTAAAGCAAAATCTACCTTAATCATGTTTTCTTTTTCTAATATTAAATATCTTCCTATAGTAGACATTTTCCTCACTGTTTAGTGTATCTTTAATCTGAACAATAACTTTAAATGGCCCCTCCTTCCCTTCAGTTGTCATTTTATCATTTTTTTTAGCAAGCCTCACGTCATTTGAAGTTTAAGCTTCCCTTTTTCTTATATTAGCCATTCTTTTTCTATTAATGATATATTCCTACTTTCTTTCACTATGCCTGTCCTTGTTTCATTTGAGCCCACCAGAAAGAATACATATACCCTATTGATTCTGATGACTATCTTTCCTTTTTTTATCTTTAAAATTATTTCAACCATTTCATTTGAATTTAATTTTTAAACTTTCTCCTCTAGTACTGTTTCCTTTTAGAGTCTCTGGTCATAAATATTAATATTATCTAATTCTTATCTGAGTGTTTTAAAATTGAACTTCCTAAATTTTAGTGTGAACACATATCTAATTATGTTCAAGCTTTTCCTCTGTTTATCAAGGGCTCCATTTGGCAAAGGTTGATAGCTGCTGGATCTTATTGTTTCTATTTCTCGAATTGAACAGAATTATGTCAAGTTTGCCTCACTGCTTCCTCTACCTTCTGAGAAACTGTCAGATATTCAAATAAGATATCATCAGTTACTCTGTTTTAAGCAGAATAGGATTTCCAGTGTGCATGTGAGAGAGCAGTTATGGACCTACGGATAATCAAACCCACTGGGTTTAATCCTGGCTGTGCTACCCATAATTTTTCTGACTTTCCACCTCTTTGCACCTTAATTTCTCATGAAGAAACAAGTTACCTAAAAATTCCCATGGCATTCATTTAGCTAATAATAACCAGGATCTCTATCGCTAGAAAGCTAGGCAGCTCACAGAAATTTCCTTGTGAGGTAGCCAGAGTTCTTTTCCTCCTGCCAGCAGTCTACTCATCCAATTGATACAAATGACCTTCAGCCACTGTTTCCAAGCCTGCATTTCACCAAATCCATAGGAGCAGTAGGAGTAAAGGGGACTGTGTTGGGCATCGTACTCTGAGAGGTATGGTTCCTAGGAAAGATGTATTTCACAGGTACAGAGACAGGAAAAACCCTGGCAGCAATGTCTGCTGGGGGCTAACATTTTTCATGTATTTTATTGGTTTAAAGTGTCAGACAACTAGGCTATATAGGCAGATGAAAATGCCACTTCTATCCTATAGACCTGCAGCAGAGGTATGCTATACATTATTGTTAATTGGGCTATTATTATGTACATAGATATTAAATCAACCTTGATATTTAAAAAGAAGATTCTAACTAAGAACAAAGCGAGCAGAGCTAACCACCACAGCTTCATGTATTGGTAGGCTCCATGGAAATCTCATTCTAGGATGAGTAAATAATTTTTGAAAAATCAACATGGGATACATGAGAAGAAACAGTGAAACCCCCAAAATAAAATAATAAAAAAAGATACTGGTTTTGAAAATTATTAAGGTGCCAGAAAAAATTTTTTTCTAACTGCTTAGAACTTAAATAGAATATAAGAAGGCAAAGCCTAAGGAAAAGAAGCAAAATAAGGCCCAGACAAATGTTGTCTGAAGGAACTGTCAAAGAAGCAAAAGAAATGGGAAAAAAATGTGTAACAACTGAAATCTGCATTGGAAGCAGGGATAAGCAGAATAACAATGCAGAAACGCAGCTGACTAACAGAGCAGACAAACATGAGAAGCTGTGGCAGGATGCATGGGGAAAAGTCAAAGAGTTGAAAACAATTAAGTGTGATTATTATGATCATAGAAGACAAGGTATAGTGATAAGTACTCATAATACTTTGTTATCTCTGATTCTAGAACAACGGGAAAATAGCAAAGAAAATGTATATGATTGAAAAACTCAATGAAGCAGAACACGCTATGTCTGTGGAGTTAAGAGCCCAAGTACCAGACACATTTAAAGGAAAAAATAGCTATATCTCTATACATTCAGCCAAAATTTTTACATTATAGAAATAAAATGTTAAAGATCTACAAGCATCCAAGAAGGTAAAGAATAAATTTACCTGATTGGAAAAACAGTATCAGGCTAATCTCTGTAACATGAAATGCCAGACAATAATAATATATTATTTCCCGAGTTCTGATGTGAAAAATAATATCCAGCAAAAATAACAAATTATTTAAGAGCGTAGGAAATAAAAAATACAGTATGCAACTGAATTAGCAAAAAGAAGAAAATGTTTGATAGAAAAAAACACAAAGGGAAAAGAAATTAGGGAGAATATAATGCATATACAGGAGATACAAAGATCCAATAAATTAATTGGTATTCAGGAACTAAAGAACCTCCCTAAATGGAAGGGAACAGAAAGGCATTAAAGATGTAATTGAAGAAAAATTTTCTGAAATTAAGGAAGAAATAAATCTTCATGCTGAAAGAACACAAAACTTTTGTAAGCATACAAATAATAAGCCAAGAAAAATGCAGGAAAAGATGGATAGGTTTTACTACAATTTAAAAACGTGGATCACAAATTGTGACAAATATTTCATCAAATACTACAAAGGATAATGTCTTTAATAGGGACAAAGCTCTCGCAAATCTATAAAAAAATAGAAAAACAACATGAACAATTTTTTTTTTTTTTTTGCTGTACGTGGGCCTCTCACTGCTGTGGCCTCTCCCGTTGCGGAGCACAGGCTCCGGATGCACAGGCTCAGCGGCCATGGCTCACGGGCCCAGCCGCTCCGTGGCATGTGGGATCTTCCCAGACCGGGGCACGAACCCGTGTCCCCTTCATCGGCAGGCGGACTCTCAACCGCTGCGCCACCAGGGAAGCCTGTAACATGCACAATTTATAAGAGAAGTACAAATGGCCGAATAAATATATGAGTGTATTCAAACTTCCTGGTCTCATTAAAGAAATAGCAATAGAAACAATAATAAATCACTGCATGTGATGGTTAATTTTATTTGTCAACTTGACTGGACCATGGGATGCTTAGATATTTGGTCAAACATTATTCTGCCTGTGTTTGTGAGGGTGTTTTTGGATGAGATTAACATTTAAATTGGTAGATAAACTGAATAAAGTAGATTTCTCTCCCTCATGGGAATTTTTCCTACTTCATGGTCTTTGAACTGGGACATTGGCTTTTATCCTCCCTCAGACTCCAACTGAAACACTGCCTCTTCTGAGGCACCAAGCCTGCCAGCCTCTGGACTGGAATTACACGATTGGTTCTCGCAGGTCTCCAGCTTGCTGACTTTCCCTGCAGATTTTGGTAACTGCCAGCCTCTGTAATCTCATGAACCAACTCCTTACAATAAATTTGTGTCTATCTATCTATCTATCTATCTACCTACCTACCTACCTACCTACCTACATCCTATTGGTTCCATTTCTCTGGACAACCCTCACACACTGCATTTACCTATCAAAACCATAAAGCTCACAATCAAGACTAGCACTGCTGTTGGGAGACCGGTACTCTCCAGAAACATCATTAAGACTAAATTTTTAATCTTTCTGGATGACAGTTTGGCAATATTTCTAAAAATTTCGTATTTTTTTTTTTTTTTTTTTTTTTGCGGTATGCGGGCCTCTCACTGTTGTGGCCTCTCCCGTTGCGGAGCACAGGCTCCGGACGCGCAGGCTCAGCGGCCATGGCTCACGGGCCCAGCCGCTCCGCGGCACATGGGATCCTCCCAGACCGGGGCACGAACCCGTATCCCCTGCATCGGCAGGCGGACTCTCAACCACTTGCGCCACCAGGGAGGCCCAAAATTTCGTATTTTTAATCCAGTAATTTCACTTCAAGAAATCTGTGATGTAGAAATGTGACACAGCAAACACACTGCAGACCTTTTAAATATTAAAAATGAGGAAAGGGAAGAACTTAAATGTCCAATGCTGGGGAATGGTAAACACACTATGATATATATATATAAAGTCCATCTTGAGACAGATATGACATTGATGCCATTAAAAGACAGTGATGCCATTAAAAAAATGTGGAGGTATACCCAATGGCATGGGAAATTCTAATGATATAACATTAAATGAAATAAGGAGGAGATAAAACTGTGTGACCTCAATTTTACATAATAAAAACAAAAATCTATAAATCTAGATATAAACAGAAACATATAAACAGTTAGAAGTACTAATATTTGAATGATGGGAATATATCTGACTTCTATTTTTTAAATTATATTTTCTAAGTTTTCCATAATTTCTAAAACAATGTAATTTTATAATTAAAAAAATATTATTTTAAGAAAAAAAAAAGCAAGCAGGTTCCTTGCTCCTGAAAAGCCACAAAATAGAAAATATAACCCCCAAATCAACTGTCAGAAAATCTTTTTGAGCCAGGAATGGTTTTCTTAAGTCACTAAATATCCTGTTGGACAAACTGTTTATATTTGTGGGCATTTCCTTTTTCATTAGAGACTTCAACAAAACCTCCCCTATAAATAACTGATTTATCTCCTGAACTAATACACGATTGACCATTTGTGGTTGTAAGAGCTTTCTTAGATTTCCAAATGAGAGTTTTTAATATATTGCAAAATACCTTGTAATGCAGAGCACCTGAAAATGAAAGCTGATCAATTTTTTCATTTCATCTGTAAAATTTTTAAAGAAAATAAGCAAGATGAAATGCAATTCACTGGCATCTCTCATTACAACTCCACCTCCTGCAGTTTTACAATTACCTCTTTCCTAATGCTTTATTCAGCTTGATATTTCAAATGCCTAAGTTCTTAGCACTCTGCATTAAAACATAATCATTATTCTTCCTGATTCTGCCTCTAGTTAATAAATTAGGATGAACACAGACTGAGATTCTTGTGGCAACACATTTTCACCATTTTGACCCTGAGTAAATCACTTTAAATGTTCTCAATGTGTTAACTGTACCATTATTGTACTTGGAAAATTTAATTAGCACACAAAACATTTAAACTAATTCTCTGAAATAATCTGATATCACACAAAACTTATCTCATACATTAAAATGTAAATTTTCCTTATAAATGAATAGGAGAAAGATGTGTTAACAGAGAAATAAAAATTCAAGGGAGACAAAAGCTAATAGCCCTAATATAGTGCACCTCACCTCCAAAAAAAGTGAAAAAGAAAACAAGGAAACACTACTCTTCAAATTATTGGAAAACATGAACAAACAATCAGAAAAATTAATGGAGGAAGATGAACAAGCAAGTCATAAAATAGATAAAAATGGTAAATAAGTGTATGCAATGATACATAAATGAGACGTGTACTTAGGATGATGTCTGATACATATTAAATGATGTTATTAAAACATATATATAAAAACATATCTGTATATACATATAAAATATATGTATATATGTATATATATAAACATATATGACTATGTGTGTATGTGTCTATCTATATACCTACCTACCTACCTACCTACCTACCTCATGTTGGCAAACACTGAAAAAAAACTTACAATGCCCAGAGTTGTCAAGAACGTGGAGCAACAGGCTCTGTCATATTTTGTGATTTGAGTGTAAATAGGTGTGTCCATTTTAGAAAATGCTTTGGTAATATCTTTTAAAGTAAAAAATTATATATGTCTTCTTTGAACGAGCCATTCCACTGCTCAAAATTCATCCTATGGCAAACAATAACACAAGTATGCAAAGATACCTATAAAGGGATATTCATTACAATGTTATAAAGAAAAACTGGAAATAGCCCAAAAGTCTACCAATAGAAGTTTGGTGATATAAATATAATAGAACATTACAGTACAAAATGTGATTGATATATATGGATATAGAAAACTGTCCCATAAATAAAAAGTAGATTGCAAAACAGAACATATCCTGTTTTCATCGTGAGTGGGTATTTATGTAGGTATGAGCATGTGCATACATATATATTAGAATATACATAGAGAAAAGGTAGAAAAATACATACCAAATACCTTTAATATGAAGTTATAGGTGAAGTTACATATTATTATAATATTGTTATAAGTATTGAGACTTGGAAAAAGCTATTACTGATACTACTGAAGTAATCACAAATAAAAATACTGTCCGAAAATAATATTAGAATAAATCTAGTTGTTTCTGGATATGGAAGGATACAGTTCCTCATCTTTCAACATAAATGAAGCTTATGTTCTATTATTTTTTACAACTTGTGGCCTCCAAAAAGGAATCCCTGGAACTAAATGGATACTTAATCTTTCACTTCAGATTGTATTTACATTTAGATAAACTATAAAAATACCAGCTATGGACTGAATGTTTGTGTTCCTCCTCTCCCCAAATTCATATGTTGAAACTCTAACCCCCAATGTTATATATTTGGAGATGGCACCTTTGGGAAATAATTACTGTTAGATTAGGAAATAGGGTGGGGCCTTGTGATGGGATTAATGCTCTGAGATAAGAGGAAACACAGGATCTCTCTCTGCATGTACCAAGGAAGGCCATGTGAGGACAAGACCAGCTAGAGGGCCCTCACCAAGCATCTGACCTTGCTGTCACTCTGATCTGGATTTCCAGCATCCGGAACTGTGAGAAATAAATGTTTGTTGTTTAAGTCACCCAGTAGTCAATGGTATTCTGTTATATCAACCTGAACCAAATGAGACAGTATCATAGAAGATTGCAAACTTTAGAGGCATTTTGTTCTCATTTACGACAAACACAAAAGAAAGCAAAATAAACCAAACTCCTGACTTTGGTTGATAAAAGCTTCTGAGTTTCAGAAATATTAGAGAGTGTATTATTTGTAATCCTAATGTCAAAAATGCAAAAGAAAGTGATAGAAATAATTTAAATAATAGTTTCAGAATAACTGGAGGTAGTAAAAGGATAAGCTGCCCTTCAGGAATTCAGTAACGTTTAGCCAGGCTTGTCTGATAGATTACATGTAATTATTACTTCACGTGTGACACACATTCGCAGACCTATCACAAGGCTGTCATGAACTGACCCCACCCCCATCCCCATGCCAGGTACTGCACATGCATTTTCTCTACATGCATCATCTCACTCAATCCACATCACAATCCTATGACACACAGGTTTTATTATACCTATTCCACAGATGGGGAACAGCAAACTCTCAGAGAGTAACCGGCTCAGGGTCACAGAGCTAGAAAATAGCAGAGCCAGCAGTTGACGTCTTGTCTATCTACCTCCAAAGCCTCTGCTCTTTCTACTGTGTTCCGATCAAGAAAAATTTTACAGCCACTTCCCTACACAGAGTGAGTACAGTGAACTGGCTAAAGTACACTTTTTTTTTTTTTTTTTTTTTTTTTTTTTTTTTTTTTTTTTCTTTTTGCGGTATGTGGGCCTCTCATTGTTGTGGCCTCTCCCGTTGCGGAGCACAGGCTCCGGATGCGCAGGCCCAGCGGCCACGGCTCACGGGCCCAGCCGCTCCGCGGCACATGGGATCCTCCCAGACCGGGGCACGAACCCGTATCCCCTGCATCGGCAGGCGGACTCCTAACCACTTGCGCCACCAGGGAGGCCCTAAAGTACACTTTTTTTAGGTCCCTACATTTCAGTACCTGGGTGTGCCAAATATTAAGCACATTTACTTAAGAGTTGGATGCCTGTGTACTAGAAATAAGAGTCAGAGTTGCATCTGGCCATGTGTGCTTATTTATAAGTGTCAACCAGCTAGAGTGACTAAATGAATATTCTTTTTACTGATAATGCTATTTGGTGATGCTATCTCCTTTACATAGAAGGATATTACAGGTGGATTTTAAGTGAGTGTTAAAAAATGTGTAACTTTTACTCAAATATAGGACATGGTAGAATTGGTTTTTTGGTTATCCTATATAGTATTCAATGAATGCTTATGGAAAGGAGGAGTAAGGGAGGTAATCTATCTATGAATTTGTCCAGTAGTTATGACAGGTAAAATGACTCAGGTCATTTAACTTAGAATATTAAATTGATCACAGATAATTCTCATCTTTTGTCTTCTAATGGCAACTTCTCTTACTTGACTAAGAAAACTTATTTTGCTTGTGTATCTTAAGTAATACACCACATCATGGGGACACAGGTACAGAATACAAAAACCCTTGTAATTATTATTCAAATTAAACTGAATAATGGCAAAGGTATGCTAGACACATTTTAAGGCTATTATATGCCTTCTCTTCATTATCCATAGCTACAAGCAAGTAATAAAGAACTCCGTCATGCTGTCTGACATTAGCCAAACTAGGTCACTATGGTGACATCATTTGTGGAGAACAGAATTTTATGTTTGTGGGTATATCATAAAGAAGTGATGAGGATTTGCAGTCCTCCATGCAGATGAATTTGAAAACCTACACACATGGATAAAATCCTAGTTTAATACCGACTATCAAAATTGTTCCCATTTGATTTAGAAACCTTAAACAGACCAGTTTCTACAGAGAACTAGAAAAAGTTATTGAGGGACAACTCCACAAAAAGAAACAGGTCCAGATGATTTCACAGGGGAATTCTACCAAACCTTTTGAGACCACACTGTCTCATGCACTGTTAAAAGAAAAACTTCCTAAGTCCTTTTATAAAGCAAGTAAAACACTGTTACCTAAACCAAATAAAGGCAGTCCAAAGGGGAAAAAAAACTATAAACCAACATCATTCATGAACAGTGATACAATAATACTAAGTGAAATATAAATAAAGAGAATCCAACTCCATATTAAGAAATAATACAATGACCAAGAGGGATTTCTTCTAGCAATGGTAGGTACGCTCTATCTAATAATATCATACATCACATTAATATATTGAGGTACATTAATAAAATCATATGCTTGTCTCCAAAGATGGAGAAAACTGGCGAAATTTGAAGGTTTACCATTTAGTTAATAGTGTTTTATCATAGTTAATTTCCTGGTTTTGATCACTGTACTATGGTTATATAAGTATGTATATATATGTCCTTGAGTGAAGGATATATGTGAACTCTGACAATTTTTTCAACTTTTCTGTGTTTAAAATTCTTTCCAAAATAAAATGTAAGAGAAGAAGATGGATATAGATGGATAGATAGAACAAATTTAGAGGAGAGCTACTAAGATAGTGAAAAGACGCAAAAGCATGCTATATGTGGAAATATTTGAACAAATAAGAAATGTTTAGCCTGGAAACAAAATAACAGTGACAAACTGAAGGATTATTAAATTGAAATGTTTAGGGGTTTTTTGATGTGAATCCAGCAATTAGATTTTGAGCCAGAATCTAAAAGATTTCTACTCTATGTGGAAAGTCCTGGGAGGAAATACATAGAGGAGTTCAAATATAAAGTGAATGAACATTTGTCAGGGATTGCTGTAAAGATTACCCAAGGATTGTATGGAGACTGGATCCAATGCTTTATAAAGTTCTCTTTTCACCTAGATTCCACCTTGCATGTGAAGAAGAGGATCCAGGGACTTAAGAGAAGTCATGAGGGGTGTAAGTCAAAGCACCAGTTGGAATTTTTCTCGGAGAGATACAGCAGTAGTCAGAAAAGCTGAGGCTGGTGCTAGGAGAGCTAAAGCTAACATAAGCTAAGAGAATGAGGTAAGGGTAGTAGAATGAGTTGTATAATCAGTAGCTATAAAAGGTCATATAAACTGAGTATGTTTAGAGTAAGAAGTTCAAGAAGCTAACAAGTCTCAGAACAGGAGTTTGAATCATGATATGCCTTTGAGGACATGCCTGGAAGTTTTCCAACCCCTTGATTCTATGATTCTAAGACTTTGTGGAGAAGCATACTCTCAATATTTTTTTATTTGGAGTTCTGAATAAAAGGAAAATGCGAGTCGAAAGCTGCTATTTCTATTCATGTATTTGTGTGTGTGTGTGTGTGTGTGCGTACACACCCATGTGCAATAACACACCACCCACCTGAGAAAATCCTTGAAGAGATCCTGACATCTCTCTTCCATAGATTTACTGCAATTTTCTCTAATCCTCAGATGATAGGTAAATAGGCTCCCTGTATTTATAAACATTTTTCATGATTCTCTTTTTAAGTAATTCAATGAAAATAAAGACTCTCATATGATATCATACTTCCCATACAGAGCTATATCTCCTACTTAGTTCTAATTTAGAATACACAGATTTGCCCTCTACGCTAACAACATTTCTCCTAATATAGCTAGCAAAATTAGATTGTTTTCAGACGATTGAGTTATTTATAAAACAAGTAATTCAGTTCAGGAGGAGGATAATCAGAATAGGTTATAACTAAGATTTGTTAAGAATATCTAAAATAAAACATGATGCTAAAATATTAAGAAACTAAAATACTGAAAAACTAAAAAACTGTAATCAATTTTTAAATTAAGTTATGCATTTTTTCATCATGAGCAAACAAATTCTTAGCTTAAATATAAGAGAATTCACGTAGGCCTTAGCACATAATAGTTATTCAGCAAGCAATTTGCTGATTTTTTCTTTAAGGTTGAATTCATATGACCCAGCAAGAAAGAGAAAAAAGCAAGTGTTTTGGAAGTACAAAATAACCTATCATCTTTGTTATGTCATTTTTACTGTTACTGACATTTATTAATGTGTCAGGGTCTTACAGCTCAGAGGTAGGAATATGGAGATAAGTAAGTTTTCACTCTCCTCCCCTCTGTATGACACGACTCTGCCACTCATTCTCAATCACTCTATCCTTCCATAGTCACATAATTGTGGCCCCAGATTAACAGCATATTATCTATTTAGGGACAATGTCTCAGGGCCATATTCCCTTGGCTTCTACCCTGGCTCTTGACCCTTCTGTATTCTCTTTCCTCTGCATTTGGCATGATAAAACTAGGGATTTTTCTTCAGATTGTTCCTTTTCCTAGAGCAGCTGAGAAGCCAACCCAAGAAAAATCAGTAGCTACTTCCAAAGACACTAAATATACACCACGCAATACAGACTACCTCTAGGTACTCTCAACAGAGTTACTTCTGGTAACCAATGGAAATCAATTAAGGACAGACTTCATTTACTTCAGCTTTACTTTAGTTAAACACTGTTCAATTATAAGATAAAAAAGAAAGCTAGAAGAATATCTAGCACAATTTTCAAAAAGTGATGAAAATGTCTTTAAAATTTTTTAAAGGTATAGGAAGCCTTCTTTTGTTAACTTTGAGTATAGTATAGTGTTTCATAGTTTCATAGCATTAACCGGCTCAGTGACAAAGAAGCGGTAACAAGTCTATATTGGGTGTTCTACTTCATAGACAAAAGTAAATTTAAAATTTTATAGGCTCTTTAAAACCTTTCTCTAAATCATGTTGTGTGATTTAAATCTAGATCCAAAAATCCATTACTCTTGGTAAATGAGAATTTTATCTATTATATATGTATAAGAAGGCTTTTTTCTTATAAGATATGACATGCCTCATGCAGTATTTAAAATGTTGAGACATTAGTATCATTTGGTGACTTCCAGGTATTTTAGATACATTTCGCTAACCATATTACTGTGTAAAATTTTATTAGGTATATATTATAGAGAAAGCATGAAAGTTTTCTCTAAACCCACATTTGTGTAAACTTGCCTTGGTTGTTAAGGCTTTTCTTCTTTCCAGTTCAGATATTTCCATCAAGGGGTAAATTAAGCCCCACATTCTTCATAAATTTATTATTTTTACCATATATTCTATAATTAATCACTGACCTCCAGGATGAATTTCAATTTACATAGCTAACTTACTCAAGTATTCATAATATAGTATGACTGGTACAGTCATAGGATTTATGACGGGTTCTGAGTCTACCAAGGTTATATATAAGAGGTAGTGTTTTAATTTGAAAATAGACACTTTAAAGAGTTGATAATTAAGTTGATGTTTAGAGGAAAAATAGGTATTTTTTTTAGCAGACATAAAGAGAGAAAAGTATTTGAGACATAGAAGATATAGTTAAAGGTATATGCATAGGAGACCATGGGAAATATCAAGTGATTCAGTTACAAAGGATAACTGGAAAGGATGGGTGGGAAGGATGCTAAAAGAAGCTGGTTCAATAGTTTAGAGTCAAACCGTGGACAACCTAACAATCCATGACCTTGACGGTAATGAAAAGCACCTCCTGGGTTTTAAGCATCAGAGCGATATGGTTATTTCCATTTTTCAAAATTTAGTGAATGGACTGTAAAAGGAAGAAATTAGAGATAAGAACACAAGTTAAGAGGCAACCCAACAGACAAGACAAAGATGACACAAATGAACTGAAGAGATGGTGATGAAGTAAGAGATGAAAATGAGAAAGTAGTAGGAAGACATTTAGGAGTTAGACTAGGAAACAATTTGTGATTAATAGGATGTGAAATGTAAGGGGAAAATAGAAAAACTCTCAAGTTCACAGCATGGGTACCTAGGTAGATGGTGGACTTTTCCTAGGGAATGTAGGTCAAAGCACACATTTAAGAGATTAATTTTAAACCTGTTAAATATAAGATAGCTGCATGTCATTCTGGTAAAGATGTTTACTGGACTTCTGAATAAATAATAGAAGTCCCTAAACAAACTCAACTTACAGAGATCTTCTCTGAAAAACACATTATAAAAAAACTGTCAAAAATCAAAGACAAAGAAAGAATCTTAAAAGCAGTAAGAGAAAAAAACTTGTAACTTACAAGGAAACCTTCATAATGCCATCAGTGGATTTCTCAGCAGAGACCTTAGAGGTATCCCAGAAGAGAGTGGGATGATATATTCAAAGTGCTGAAAGAAAAACCTACCAACCAACAATACCCTACTTGGCAAAGCTGTCCTTAAGAAATTAAGGAGAAATAAAGACTGAAGGAATTCATTACCACTAGCCCCACCTTACAAGAAAAGCTGAAAGGCGTTCCTCAAGCTGAAATGAAAGGATACTAGTCACATGAAAACATATGAAAAGATACAATACATGTAAAGATAAGCATGTAGTCAAATTCAGAATATTCTGATACAGTAGTTAGGTAGTGTGTTCGCCAGTTAACTGTACTAAAAATGTTGAAGGACAGAAGTAGTAAAAATAACTATAGCTACATTAATTTGTTAATAAATACACAATATAAAAAGAGGTAAATTGTGACCCAAAAAAGAAAAGGGGAGGAGTAAAAGAGCAGTTTTTGTACGCAAATGAAGTTAAGTTGACCAATAAAATAGACTGTTATATCAATAAGATATTTTATGTAAGCCTCATGGTAACCACAAAGCAAAAAACTTACAGTAGACACACAAAAGATAAAGAGAAGGGAATCAAAGCATATCATTATGAAAAATCACCGATTCAAAAAGGAAAATAGCAAGAGAGGAAAAAGGAAGAAAGGAACAATAAACTAGGCAAAAAAACAATTAATAAGATGTATTAGTAAGTCCTTATCGATAATTACTCTAAATGTAAATATATTAAATTCTTCAATATAAAGGCATAGAATGGCTGGATAGATTTTTTTTAAAAAGGTCCAATATATGCTGCCTATAAGAGATTCACTTCAGCTTTATGGACACACATGGGCTCAAAGTGAAGGGATGAGAAAAGATATTCCATCAAGTGGAACTGAAAGTGAGCAGGGGTAGCTATACTTACATCGTACAAATAGACTTTAACTCAAATGGTGTAGCAAGAGATGAAGAAGGCCATTATATAATGATAAAGGGTCAATTTATCAAGAGTATATAATAATCATAAATATATATGTACCCAAACATCAGAGAACCCAAATATACTACACAAATACTAACCAATCTGAAAGGAGAAGTAGACGAGAATACAGTAATAGTAGGGGACTTCAACATCCCACTTTTAACAATGGATATATCACCCAGTCAAACAGTCAATAAGAAAATGTTGGACTTGAGCTATTCTTTAGACTAAATGGACCTAAAAGACATATAGAACATGCCATGCAACAGCAACAGAATATACATTCCTCTCAAGTGCACACAGAACATTCTCTAGGATAGATCATATATTAGGCCACAAAAAAGTTTTAACGAATCTTAAAAGACTGAAATCATATCAAGTATCTTTTCCAACCACAATAGTATGAAACTAGAAATCAATTACAGGAAGAAAATTGGAAAATTCACAAATATGTAGAAATTAAACACTACACTCCTAAACAACCAACGGGTCAAAGAAGAAATCAAAAGGGAAATTAAAAAAATCTTGAAACAAACAAGAATGGAACACGATATACCAAAACTTATGGGATGCAGCAAAAGCAGTTCTAAGATGAAGTTTGTAGTGATAAAAGCCTACATGACGAAAAAAGAAAGATCTCAAACAACCTAACTCTAAACCTCAAGGAACTAGGAAAAGAAAAAACTAAGCCCAAAGTTAGCAAAAGGAAGGAAATAATAAAGATTACATACTTTTGGTGGGGACGTAAATTGTTACAACCACTACAGAAAACAGTATGGAGGTTCCTCAAAAAGTTAAAAATAGTACTAGCATATGATCCAGCAATCCCACCTCTCGGTATATATATATAAAGGAAATGAAATCAGGATCTTGAAGAGATATTTGCACCCCCATGTTCACAGCAGCATTATTCACAATAGCCAAGATATAGAAACAACCTAAGTATCTGTCTATGAATGAATGCATAAAGATGTGAGATATATATTGTAATATATATAATACACTACAATATTATTCAGCCACAAGAAAGAAGGAAAGCCTGCCATGTGCAACAACATGGATAGACCTTGTGGGCATTATGCCAAGTGAAGTACTTTAGACAGAGAAAGACAGATATTGTATAATCTCACTTATATGAGTAATCTTAAAAAAGCTGCACTCATAGAAACAGAGATTAGAATGGTGGTTGCCATGACCTGAGGATGGGGAAAGTGGGGAGATATTGGTCAAAAAGCACAAATTTCTAGCATAAGACAAATAAGTTCTGGGGATCCAACGTACAGCATGGTGACTATAATTAACAATAATATATTACATACTTGCAAGTTGCTAAGAGAAGAAATCTTAAATGTTCTTAACCACACACACACACACACACACACACACACACACACACACACACAAAAGGTAATTATGTAAGGTGATGGAGGTGTTAACTAACCTTATTGTGGTAATTAGTTCACAATAGATGTGGATATCAAAGCATCACATTGTACACCTTAAACTTACAAAATTATATATGTGAGTTATATCTCAATAAAGCTGGGGAAATTTTTTAAAATAAACAAAGTAAATACATAGTACCTGGCACATAGTAAGCAAAGCAAATAAAATAAATAAGATAAATAGAATTAAAAAAAGAAAAGTCAGATAAAATCCAATAGTAAATCAAGAAGATGAGTCTAGAAATTGATGAAATTGAAATGAAATTTAAAATAAATGCACAACAGAGAATATCAAGAAGTCAAAAGCTGAATTTGGGAAAAAACAGTAATATTCATAAACACCCCAGCAAGACTGATGAGGAGAGGAAAAAATAGTGAAAGAAGACACTAATTGTCAATATCAAGAACGAAAAAAGATTCATTACTACAGATCTTACAAACACTAAAAAATTTGAATAGTTAGATGGAATGGAAACATTCCTTGAAAAAAAGACAATTTATCAAACTGACACAGAAAGAACTGCATATGGAAAATATGAATAGTTCTATATGTTTACAAGAAAATGAATCTGTAATTAAAAGTCTTCCTACAAAGAAAACCTGAGGCCTAGCTGGCTTCATGTGTGACTTCTTCCAAAATAATAAAGAAGAAATAACACTAAACTTGCACACTTTTTCAGCTAATAGGAAAAGAGCAATCACTTACCGGTTTTACGAAATTATCATAATTTTGGTTCTAAAAGTTGACTAAAACATTGTATATATAACAACTTGAGCATATTAATACATTAAAGATCTACTTAGAGAAAATTCCTCACTAAAAATAAAGTTTTATTACTGCAAACAACCACTGCACAACAGATGTCCAGTTATTATTACAACCACAAATCTCCAGAGAAAAGGCATGTTTTTGAATGATGATATAAGTATACAATATTTTACAAAAATAATATAGTAATTTATTCTTACATTGAGATTAAAGTAATATCAAAAATACGGAATTTCTTAAAAAGTGGAATAAGTTCACATGAATATTCTATGTGAATGAAGAAGAAAAGTAACCTATACTACTTACAAAGGTTAGTCACTTTTGGTTGAATAAGGCTATAATTTTAAGATTGGGTAAAGGTTAATATATTTTACATTGCATTTATTATAGTTGAGCTGGTAATAGAGAACTTTCTGCAAAAGCCTCAGAAGGCAAATATTTTAAGAGTCAGTTGATTTGGACATTCTTGTATAACAGTTTATTTCTCTCTTAAAAATCCTTTTAGAAGCATCAAGAGAGAGTTTCTTCTAGTTAACATCACTTTCATCACTTTCATCGGGTGATACACACCCATCTATCCAGACTGGGTGTGTATACATGTGATGCTAAAACTGCTGCCAAATAACTCCAATCTTGCCAGGGAGCTCATGAAAGAGATGACTACTGGCCACCAGGACTTGTCTCATGGTTACTTTGTACTTGACAAAGAAAGATGCAGAACTTTCTGAAATTAATCCTGGCAGCCCAAGATTTAAATTAATGCCAGGAGTAGTAATATGTCATAATATAACTGTGAAAAGACACAACCATTCCCTTCTAGAAGATCAGGCTTTTAGAATTTTATATCAACAAAATATAATACTATATTTCAATACTATTGTTGTAATGCTATAAATTAATCAGCATGAGGGAATCTTACTGAATTGCAATAAAAAGACTAAATTATATATATGGTATCTCAATGGGTGTGTGTGTATTACATAGCTCATCTCCTTTGGTTTAATGTGGTATGGGATATTAGTCTGCGATTGCCCACGTGTGAAGTATATCTGCATACATCAATAACAAGTGTTGATTAATATATAATGGATGATCATAATTGATCAGAGGCAATAATAATATGAAAATGACTTCTGCTTATATAGTACTTTTGCTTCAAAAGATTCTTTACATCTATTAACTAATTTTTATCTTCACAATAACCTGTGAGATAATTAGGTAACACTGTCTTCATAAGATTGTGACTAGGCTATTCTTTCTTATTTAGAAATGTTACTTTTTCCTCTAAATCCTCATTACACCAAGGGAGTTGATTAAGCTTTATTACCCAAAGTGTTTTTTTTTTTTAATGTGGTGTCAATAGAAGGGGCTGAGTGGTCCTCAAAGTTGTAAGATACCAGATTCAGGATTAAGGCATGCATATATATGTGTGTATAAAGATCCGTTAGATTTCAAGACTACAGTGTACTTTAATAAGAATCTATCAGAAGGACCCAGCTGACCTTGCCTCCTTCCCATGTACTTTTGAAGACACTCTCCATTCACTCTGATAGTCTTTTGGTATTTAGTGATTTTATGAATGATGGTGCCTGCCATGCTCCCCATCCACCGCCCCACAAATATCAGACTCCTTAGATAACATGCCATACTCCAAATTTGTCACTGATTCTATTCTTCACCAAAATTTTCATAGTTCCCTGATTTCACTAGGTATTTCTGTTTGTCCCAATCTAACAAACTAAATTATGGTAAAGTATAAATTGCTGTGAACTGTTTGATACACCAATTCACCTGAGAAAACTGCACCTATCAAAGGAACTGGAGAGGCAATAGTTTCTTATTTATAGAGATAATTAGAGGAAGTAAGGTGTGGCAGGAAGGCAAAGGTCTTCATGGTGCTCCTTCAGTCAGACCCCTTAGTCAACTGCTCCCACTTTCTACCAGTAAATCTGCCTGGATACAGAAAGGCTGAGGAGGCAGTGTGCTCTGCCTGGATGTACTTACAGGTCACCGTGGATGAGTCCATAGATCTGCGGCATGCTCTGATGATAGATTCCTCTCAAAATAACTATGAGGAGAACCACCACAAAAGCTGGAAGTCCCCAACTCAGAAGAAAAAACAGCAGATACCGCCTTTCTGTGTGTTCATCATTCATCACCAGCACGTACCAGAAATTCACAGACTAAGGAAAGAAGCAGAGCATAAGATGAACAGGCTCTGGTCTAGTGGTACGGGAAACACACTCACCTGGCTTAGGCATAAAGAGGGACAACAGATCAACAAAGGGCCAGGCTCTACTCAATAACTATAGTTTTGATTTGATTTTTAAAGTCAGTTCACACATTCATTTTTTTCATATACCCGAGAAATTCAGGGTATCTCAAAAGTCTGAAAACATTAGTAAATACTTAGTTTATTTACTGTACTTTATATTTTGCTTAATTTGTTTTGATTATGACGATTTGACTCAGTCATAATCGTCTGTGATTGTTCTGTCAATGTCTGAAGAAACACACAGATACTCAAACTTACTTTCCATATGAACAGCTTCATGATGATAATGAAGTAAATAGTCCTGTGTTCCAGACTTTTAAACAATGTTTACTTATTGAGGGCTTATCATGTGGTAGAGTCAGACACTTGTTCCAGGGAATGGGGATAGAGTTGTGACAACAGCCCTAGTCTCAGTCCCAAGTGGGAGACAGACAAGTAAACAGAAAATGTTTGCACAGAGAAAAATGTACTGTGATGGGGTAGGTTTTGCGGCCATTCTCCTTTCTCAATTTACACTCTCTCTTTTTCATTCATTCACTTAATAAATGCTTATTGAGTGCTTACTACATTTCAAAGGCCCGTCCAGGCACTGGGACTATAACAGTAACAGAGGTGGTAGAGGTATTTACCTTCTTGAATCTTACTTTCCAAACAAATGGGAAGAAATCATTAAGGAAAACATTTAAATTTATATCATACTTTATATGTTATTTCTTATCTTCTTAAGATAAAAATATAAAAGGGACAAGTGTATATAAAGAGTGAGGGGGATGAAGGGATACATTAGATAAACAGAAGAAGGAATCCGAGGCCTGGAAATGTTACTACTGGCCCCCAATCACACCTAGCATGTATATAAGCCAAATCTAGAACTTACATATTCTGCCTTCTAGTGTTCTTTTCCCATGAGATCACTTATGTTTAATTATCTTTTATTACAGAAACAACATTGAAAGTCATATCATACATATTTCACACATGATGCTTATCCACTAGATAAATCCCTCTTCTCAATTTAATATTGTGGAGTGTGAGTACAGATTAATCATATATGTATATTTTTATACACTAGTGACAACAATCCCAGAGCAAGTGACAACAATCCCAGAGCAAGTGACAACAATCTCAGTTTCTTCATGTGTACAACAAAGCTATTATAAAGATTATGTAAGACACTACATATAAAGTGCTAAGTACATAGTCAGCACTAAAAAATGTGACCACCTCACTTAAATCTCCTATTAGGATGTCGGACAGTGTGAAAAACAAAAGATAAATAAAGACCAAAAGTAAGCAGTGATACAATGGAAACTCTTCTATGTGAGAAACAACATGCCTAATGTTCCTGGGAAGGCTTTCAGATGGTTTACTGAGGCTTCCAGGTAAGATTCTATCTGAACCAAATTAGCCTTGAAGGATTAGTATTGATTGGCCTAAACCAGGAAAGGATAAAAATGTTTGGTTACTTGAAGATTTTTGTCTCTGAATTTCTCCTGTCAGCACTCCATATCTTTATGTACATCTGCATCTATCTGTAATTAGGAAGGATGTTTTGAGTTGCTGCTTATGTAAATTTGTTCTAACTTCTTTTTAAAAATTATTAGGTCCAAGAGGCTTTTTTCCTCCTTTCTATTGTTAGTGTAGGGACATGACTCAAATAGGTGGGACTGTATCAAGTGTCTGATGCTGGAGTGGTCAATACTGCCTGTTTAGAGAATGAAAATTCATGCAAAGTAAGGATGATTAACCCATTTCCAAAATAAAAGTATGGATTATTTATTTTAAATCGATGTTGTGTGTATCCTTATAACATGGTAACTCAGTGGTGCAGGCGGTGGAAGAATCAGGAAGGAGCGCACAGATTGGTAAATGACTTTTAAGTTGATTCATCATGATAAAGATTGGGGCATTTCCAAAATGTCCACTTTTACACAGATGAACATTAGTTCCATCAGTTAGAATCACTGAACGTTTCAGCAACTGTCTGACCTTTACCACAGCCTCAGATAAGACTGAGACAAATGTAATTGCTTGTTAGACTTACACACACAATGCTTCTGCTCTAAAGAGCTCAAGGTACAGGGTCACTGATTCTTGAATGCTCAGTTAAGCAAAGCAAGCTCCAAATGTCATAAGCCTTTGTTAATTTAAAAAAAAAAATCTCTTTCCTTCTCAAAAGAATCCAATCATTGAGGTATACTCTAGGGACAGTATTTACCACTATATGACTTTTTTTTTTTTTTTTTTTTTTTTTTTTTTTTTTTTTTTTTTTGCTAAAGAATGGAAACACTATGTAATGAAACAACATCTAATTATTCTGGAAATACCATATGGCCTAAACCTAAGATTTGTGTTGACTAACTCACTTCAAGTTTTACTTGAATTTTAAAATGTTTTAATATAGTATGTATGGTAGGTATATTTTGGGATGTACGCCTAGGCCATCAGCGCTCTTCTCTGAACCCTGTCTCCCTCCTCACCTTCCCCCACCCCCTGCCAACATATGCAGGGTAGGCTCATGACCCTGTTCCTCTGCCCACAGCTGTGGATTTGGCAACAAAGCCTGAGCCAGGCTGGACCAATCATTTCTCATTGAGTTCCCTGAAATTTTGTGATAGCTAAGCTGGTCAACTGAGAAAAGAAAACATATGAACTTTAGTGGTGGGAGTAGCCAAAAGCACAGTGAAGAGAGAAAGTGTGTTTGCAGAGAAGAAGAAGGGACAAAGCTTTCCATTCCTGCTCACAGCTCCTTGAGGTCCAACTGTACTTACAGAACTTGGGTTCAATGAGTTAGCCTATATGCTTATTATTCCTTTTATGATTTGAACGTTTGCTTAGATTAACTTAGTTTTTCTTCATTGTTCTAAAAACATTGAGGCATATATTGCTCCTCTGAAGCACTTGGGTTAAAAGCTCCAGTACTGCAATTCTCCACAATAAGGTGGGAGTGGAACATTTGAGATACATTCCTTTCCCTGTAATCGTGGTTCCTCCTTTGTAATCGAAGGTTAGAGTATCAAGAGACCATTATCTTTGCATAATATTTTTGTGTTGCCAGATATATAGCATATGTGCCTTAGTATCTGTGTTTATCCAATGTTAGAACTAAAAGAATTATGAAAATTCAGTGTAAGTTAAAGGTGTCACTCTCACCAACTTGCTTCATACTGACTGAGCACAGCTTACCACACTTACATATTTCTTGCTAAAGACGAAATGTGAATCGAAATTTCAGTACCTAGGTCTCCAGTTACATTTCTATCTCTAGGCTTTAAACACTTTGTTAGAACCATCTTATGGACCATCTCAAGACATTTTATTTAGAGATAAGGAAGCTGAGGCAGCAAGAGAAAAACATAGCTTTTTCTTATTTGGGTTAGTTATAGAACAAAGCATCTTGTGAAGACTAAGGTTAAGATTTATTTCCATAGAAAGTCACACAAATGCTGACAATATTATTGTTTCCATGAGAGCTTATTTTTTTGTCCTCATTTTCCCGCACTCATTGTATGTGCCAGTGGAGATGTATTTTCCTGGTTCAAGTATGGAGATAACCCATTCTCTTTCCCTCTCCACTTTTTGCCAGCACTAAATGAGAACTTATAAAGGCCTTAATCAGAATAGGAATGGCTGAAACATATCTGTGAGCTACGGTAGATTAATTTTTGTATACCTTGTAGTACCTAGTAAAATGCTCTGCATACAATCTTTATTGAGAAATATCAAATAAATGAAGATGTACACAATTTCAATATTTAACAGTCTTCATTGAATTTAATAACAATTTCATAATTTGGTTTAGTTATTGAGTTTATTCATTTATATACTACCTTCTCAGAAAGAATTGTAGAATTGATTTGATTGAACTCCTAATGAAGGGGGTCAATGTTAAACTGGTAGAAACTTACAAATGTTAAATACAACAGTTTAAGAGAAGAAGAATGGAATCAGTACTTACTAATTGGTTAATAAATGTAGACCCCACATTAAGCTGCATCTCATTTAATAAAGACAACTGCTCTCCTAAGTTTTTTTTTTTTTTTGTAAGATGTTTGGGGGTAGGAGTTTATTGATTAATTCATTTATTTTTGCTGTGTTGGGTCTTTGTTTCTGTGCGAGGGCTTTCTCTAGTTGCGGCGAGTGCGGGCCACTCTTCATCGCGGTGCGCGGGCCTCTCACTATCGCGGACTCTCTTGTTGCAGAGCACAGGCTCCAGACGCGCAGGCTCAGTAGTTGTGGCTCACGGGCCCAGCCACTCTGCGGCATGTGGGATCCTCCCAGACCAGGGCTCGAACCCGTGTCCCCTGCATTAGCAGGCAGATTCTCAACCACTGCGCCACCAGGGAAGCCCTCTCCTAAGTTTTATTATTATTATTATCATTAATACAGGAGGAAACTGAGGACAGGAGAAGCGTATTTCTCAGAATTGGGAATTGAGGCTGTTAGAATTTAAACTGGTTCTGATTAAGATGCAAACCAACCAAATGAATTACCCAGATACAATTTAGTTCAAATATAGATAGGAATAAACTAAAAGATGGTGTGTCTATAAGCATATTTACTTACATTCGTATATGGACATGTCTATTTATTTTTACAGTAACATTTTCAGTGATTCCCGCTACTATCTTCCAAGTGCACAGGAAAATTGAAGCTATACTGCGTTAAATGTTTGATGGTAATAAATCATAAATGCTTTCCTATGCTCCATAAACACAGATTCATTAGTTTGCTCATATAATATATGCTAATATAATACATATTATATTTATAAAATATAAAGGAGAAATGCCTTTTCTTTTTTAAGTTAAAATAGGCTGCCTGAATCCCATACCTTTTCATGATATGTGGAATAAGAATATGTGGAATAGCCTGCTGTTTAATATTTGGTTATTAATTGTGTCACCAGAAACCTTGCACTGATATATAGCATCAAGTTCAGTCAGAGATCACAGATGCTATTAATTCTGTCATTACCATACATTCTTAGTCATTCATTTCAGAGGAGAGTCTAAGAAATGTTACCATGTGTCCTTGTTCCAGTTATCCTCCCTTTTAACAATTTTTACAAGGTTTTGGGAGGATTGGAGAATTCAGTATTTCCTGGATATATCTTTTTTTTTTTTTTTTTTTTTTTTGCGGTACGCGGGCCTCTCACTGCTGTGGCCTCTCCCATTGCGGAGCACAGGCTCCAAACGCGCAGGCTCAGCGGCCATGGCTCACGGGCCCAGCCGCTCCGTGGCATGTGGGATACTCCCAGACCGGGGCACGACCCCGTGTCCCCTGCATCGGCAGGCGGACTCTCAACCACTGCGCCACCAGGGAAGCCCTGGATATATCATTTTTATCTTGATAATTACCAGTCTGTTGTCCTTAATACCTTTGATGTCCCCTCAAATTAAATCAATGGCAAAGGAAAAACACAGCTAATATTAGCATTTCCCTTCCTGTTGTTATGCTCTGGCACTAAGTAGTCTTTCTATCAAGAAATAAATATACATACATTTGCTTCTTCATAGCCAGATTTTAAGGAGAGATTAAAGCACAAGATATGAATGCTCAAGTACAACTGTGAAATGATTTCTAACTTTATTCTACCATTTAAGAAATATGTTCTTCAAGTAAGCTTTAGTTTCAAAATAAAACATTATAGTTTTGAGTAAGCTGTGTCCCTCGGCATGAAATGAACAGACTGCAAGGAAAATCCAGGCTTGGATATTGATCATAACTGAAGCAGATTATTATATAATTTAACTTGGTGACAGGAAACGATCATAAAACTGGGCCAAATGAATATACAGGCAAAATTAAGTTTCTATTTACCTATATTATATACTAATATCTCAAATAATTTACTTGTGATTTATTTCCTGCATGAATTCACACATGGTCTGGCAATCCATCTGGTAGCATGTTTCACGTAGATGTTAAGAGCAAAGACATTAGTTCTAGGGATTTATTCTACGGATATTCTGTAAGTAAACAAATATTCAGAGTGTAAGGATGTTCCAAGAAACATTGTTTATAATAGCAAAAATAACTGGAAATAACCAGCATTTCATTAATAGGAATCAGAAAAAAATTATGGAATAACCATATTATAGAAGAGACAAAAAAGTATATCAGTATGGGGTAAATTTATATGTATATTATATATATATAGTATATATATATATATATATATATATACACTATATGTAAACATACATACACTATATACACACAAACACACACATGTGCTTCTTTATATATTTATAAATATTTATATGTTGTGGAATATATCTGGAGGCATACACAGGAAACCATTAACTGTTTAACTTTGGGAGTAGGGTTGAGGGTAGAGCAGAGGGTGGAGAGCATATGAAAGAGGGAGAAATAGATGTACTTTTCATTTAATATTTCTCTATAGTGTTTGATTATGTTTTGTACAATTAGTATATGTTATTTCTAAAATGAAAGCCAATCAAAACAGAAAAAAGAAACAAAAATTAGAAAAATAACTAAGAAAATAGAGCAAAAGTACTATGAGGGCTTAAATTCTCACTGTCAATTTTTCTTAGAGTAGACATAACCCTGCTGTTTCAGTAATTTCAGAGTGATCTTACATGAAGAGCAAACAGAAGGATAACTCAATTTCCATGGGCAAAAAGGAATTTGTGAGTTGTATACTTCTAAAAAAATAAGCAAAATAATTTGTTACTCTATTCCCATCATGCACAGTGTGACTTCCCTGTCAAAGAAAGGGGAAGCCTAAAGAAACACTCAAGAAAGGGGAAGTCTAAAGAAACAGTCAAGGCCACTAGCTCTGGAGCCTGCTATGAGCCACACGTGCTCTTCAGTAAAGAGGTTAGAGGTTATCAGCTTGCTAAGGCTTTTCAGCTCATGTCTGCCTCACAATGTCAGCTCTCTCGTTCCCCTATATCAAGCTAATTCTCTTTTGCAAAAAAAAAAAAAAAAAAAAAAAAGATGTAAATTATACTGGAAAAACAGAGAATTTCAACATGTTTCAAAATCTAAGAATTATTAGTCTACATATTTGCTTAGCCGATAATATGGGTAAATTCGTGTGGAGTGTGCAGTCTGTACCAGGAATCATTCCAAGTTCTTTCCATGTATTCATTCATTTTGTCTTTTTACAGTCCTCAAAGAGAGGTACTGTTATTACAAATCTAATCATTCAATAAGAAAATCTAGGCTCAGAGAAGTTATGTAACATGTTTACCAACAAAATTGCTCTTTTCCCACTCTAAAATAGAATCCCTTGTTACTATAATGTATTAAAAGTATGAAGTAAAAGTAAAATAACTTTTCAAGATAAATTCATTTAAATGTATTTATTCTAAGATTGAAGATATAATGCAGATCAAAATAAATAATTCTTGCATGCTTAGCTCAATGATTAAAAGTTAGTGATTAACTTTTCATCATAAGCTATGCACACATACATATATCAATTTCTCTCCTACATTGCTAGAAATACGAAGTAGAACTACTGAAATGTTAATATTCTTTCAATTTTTTCAACTGTTTGACTAACAAGATTGGATTAACAGTAGTCTTATCTTTTACATAATGTTTTAAAAACGAATTCTTGTTAAAAAAAAAGATTTTAGCAGACAGTATTTTATAAACAGGAAAATACAGGTTAGTAAAGGTGACAACCTCTGACCACAAAGTAACTCATTAGAAGTAACCTACCTAGAATCAGAAGTTTTTGAATTTTTCCCTTGTGGTCACACCACAAACCATGAAAGTGTGTGGTGTACCATCTGAAACACATTAAACTTTACTGGTACTTTAAATAGTTTTCCTAAACCATTAGCCATGCAGAAATCTAATTAGTTTACTAAATGTGCATCATCCACGATCATATTTACTCAAAACTGGAAGAAGACATACAGAATACAGCAATCTCTATTAAGTTGGATGAAATTTTATATGCCATCCCCTAAAGCAGGAAATCTGTCTACAACATATTTGAAAGTTGGTCATTTCCCCTATTTGAATATATTTCAGTGATTGGACGCTCTCTACTTTTAGACATAGCTTTTTCAACTTTGAAATCCTTACTGACTGTAAAAGTTCTTAACGTGATTCAAAATTTGCTTCCCTAATTTTTGACCCATTTGTTCTGGTTCTTCCAAATGGAGCTATATATAGTCCATTCTTTCTTTCCTGTAGCAGCCCTCCCAGTATCTGTAGACAGCCATCACATCTCACTAAGTTCTTTCCAGGTTAGTTGTCTCCAGCTGCCTCCAAGTTTCTTATAGGACTGTCTTCCAACTTCTCATTGGCTGGTTAATATTCCTGCTGAAAGTGGTTACAGGGTGCCAGGGTTGTCTGACTATTGTAGAGTATAATTTAAACACGGCTCCCCCAGCTGCTTCCATACTGTTATTAATGTAACCCAGGTCTGTGTTTTTGTAGTTACTGTAGTTGCTATGGTTTAAGCAATCTGGTCACACATTTGATTGCTACTGAGTTTGGGTTAAATTAAAATTTCAAGTTGTTTACATTAACCCCCATCAGATTATGTCTCTTTCACTCTCATTTTCAAGCTGTCACAGTACAGGTTTTCTATATTCGTTCTACCTGTACTCTTAACACAGGCGGCTTGCTGTTTTAGCTTGTTTCAGCTCTGTATCATTGCATACCTGATAAGACAGCTTCCTGTGTTTTCATCCAGGTCATTCATCAAAAACTGAATAGGTCAGGGACATGGACAAAGACCTTCAGCAAACCGCTATGGACCTCAGTTCAGGAAGATAAATGACAACATACACAGGGCGCACATAAAAAGTTCAACTTAGATAAACTACTAAAGAGAGTCAGAGAATCTTGCAAATGCTATTGTAATTTCAGCAAGTATTTATTTTATGTTGTATGGTTTAGATTTATTTTTTATTTTTTCTTTTTTCTTTTTTTTTTTTTTTTTTTGTGGTATGCGGGCCTCTCACTGTTGTGGCCTCTCCCGTTGCGGAGCACAGGCTCCGGATGCACAGGCCCAGCGGCCATGGCTCACGGGCCCAGCCGCTCCGCGGCATATGGGATCCTCCCAGACCGGGGCACGAACCCGTATCCCCTGCATCGGCAGGCGGACTCTCAACCACTGCGCCACCAGGGAGGCCCTAGATTTATTTTTTAATTGTTTGGTGGGGGACTGGAGAACACCATAAACTTTCCATAATTAGAGCTGCTCGAAGAACTATAAAACAATAATTCTATGCGGTAGGAATTATTATCTCCATATGCAGATTTAGAAACAAAGTTTGGAGAGAGTCAATAACTTGATTAAGGTTACAAAGATAATAACAGAGCCAGAATTCAAACCCAGATGCAGGCCTCCAATTGTTCCAAGTAGTTCTATTAACTAAACAGTTCAGTTTTCTTCTCCTTCAGAGCCAACTATAATATGATACTTGGGAAAAGATCCCTTCCTTGACTCTGTATGGTATTCTCTACTAATAGTATCACCTCACCTTCCTCCAATATTGCCAGATGGTAGAAATCCCACATCTTTCTTATTCAACATTAGAAAAAAGAACGCGCAAGGGCCTGAATGCATCTGTTTACATAGTATACTTCACCTGCATACTCAGAAACACATATGAAACTATTTCTATCACATGAAAGATTGAACAATACCACCATGTAGAAATCACTTTCGAAGGCAGCATCTTAGTTGAGCTATTGAATTAGTGACATTAATAGTGCTTAAGTGGATCCAACTCTCACATTAGCCTCTTTATCAAGCAAATCAGCATTAGACAATAGAGAGAATTTGGGACTTTAGTCAGAAAAGGAGAGTTCAAATCTCTCCCCAACCCTTACTAGTTCCTCAGGAGAGTATGCTAGGCCTCTTTGGGTTTCACTCTGTACTCTCTCCCAAAGTGATCTCTTCCAAAGCAATGGCTCCATTTTCCAACTCTAAGTCAGTAATTGTCTAATGTATTTCTCTAGCATGGACCTCTGTTCTGGGATTTAGCTCTGCATATTCCACTTTTCCCTGAGTCTCCACTGGAGATCTCACAAGAACTTCACACTCAGCATGTCCTTAAAAAAAACTCATCATCTTCTCCCAGTCTCCAGGGATCATTATTTTAGTTCAAGGCACCACTATCTACCCATTCATTCATGCCAGAAACTTGGGTAACATCCTTGGTTCCACCTTCTGCATTCTTTATAACCAATCTCTACATCCTATAGTTCTAGTTTAAAAAAACAATTCTTAGAAGCTGTTCACTTCCCTTTGTCTCTTCTCCCTCTTTGGTTCACAGCACCACGTTCTTTCCCCTGAATACAGCTAAAGCTACTTAATTGGCTCCCATGTCCACTCTTTGCTGAACTCAATTCACTACAAACAGGGAGTTCCTTCTAAAATCCAAATCTCATCACATCACTCTCTTGCTTAAAAATAATTCTATGACTTCTCATAGAAAAAAAGTTAAAATTTCTTACTGTGTCATATAGGGCCTGCATCACAAGTCTCATCTCCTACCACTCCCTTATTTCCAACTCTACTAGATTTCTTTTCATTTCCTCAAATTCACTACACTTTCTAATGTTGTACAGCTTATAAGGTTTTTCTTGCATTGATCTCCTGGGAATGCAGTGATGGATATATGGAATTACTTCCATTTCAGTATAAAGAATATCAGATATAAAGGCCACTCCATCCAGACACATTGGAAAGCTGAAGGGGGCAGAGGGAGGAAATGAGGTACCAACCTGGATGAGCATCCAGCTAAACTGGCAAAGATACAGGTAATGTATGACAGCAGCCACGGCTGAACAGCTCTCCTCCGTGAGTTGGGGACTTACATAGGCAGATGCCAGAAATACAATCTGTAAGAAACAAATACTTTTATTTTAAAATCATGTTAAAATCAATCAAGAATATTAAGAAAATAAACCATTTTCTTATCTGAATCGATGATTCAATGACTCAAAGGGAAAAGAATTTGATTTGTTGCCCAAAATGAGATGACTAAGTCACTCTAAAAATGGCAATACATGGATTTTTATGTTTATAAGAAACAATGAATTATATGAAATTATGCTACACACTGCATCGGACTGTCAAGAGGAAATTCTCAAAGTAAACCCTGTTCTTACAGATGGACAAAAATCATATGAAATACATTTATTTTATTTAAGTACAAAAGAGAAAATAGAGTAGAAATACCATTCCTTGTGTAAGTCAAAGCTAATAGGAGAGAAAAGAAAGAGAAGAAAAAAGCTCTGAGTCTACCATCATCTGCATCCTCTGGTCAGGAAGTACACATATAACAAAATAGACTTAAAATAAATGTAAAATTTCAAACCCTACAGTTACCCTAATTCTTGGATTTTTATTTCAACTACCCTCAAGTCTTTCTTCAAAAGTAACCTTCACAATGGGACCTTTCTTGACCACACTATTTAAAATTACACCCTCTTTTCTTCTCTCCTTCCCACATATGTGATCTCCCTACTCTATCTTTCTGTTTTTTTTAAACAGTACTTGTCACTTTCTAACATGCTCTGTCATTTGTTTATTTCTTATGTTTCTTGGTCATTGTTAGTGTCACCCACTAGAATGTAATCCCTATGAAGGCAGGATCACTGAATGTTTTACTCACTGGTGTACCCCACACTCACACAGCCCAGTGTCTGGAACACAGTAGGTACTCGCAAAGTCTCTATTGGAGGTACTCAATAAATACTTGTTGAATAAATGGATAAATAAATGCAGTGAAACATTCTTATAATTTCTATCTATCATTTTCTCTACTATATGACTACTATGTCAAATTTTATAATGGAAAGTATAGATGGCAAGGGAAAATCTGGAGCAATAATAGTGTACTGTAACCTCTCAAGGAATAAATTCCTTTCCTCTTTCAGACAGAGACCAAGTCTTTTTAACTTAATATTTTAATAAGCTACCACTATGCCTGGAATATGTCTGAAATGTTCAATAAATAATTGTTGAAAGAAAGAATGATTGATTCCAAAACAACAGAGGGGTGCTGTAAGGAGAAAACTAGCTGACTTATGTCTCAAAATCTCTCAACTTCTAAAAAGTAAATGCAAATGTCATTCATGTTTCTTGGATTTTAAAAAATGAATAATTTGCTCAAAATCAAATCAGAATATTGTTTTTATTTTCAAATGAAATATGCCCCTCCCCAAACTTTTTATTTCAAAGGTGTGTACATTAAATCTTCTTGAAAATTTCTGCCCAGGAGTGTTCCCAGGATGGCATCATTGTGGAGAATGCCAGGATCTGGGATAAGAACATGCATGCTCCCAGCATCTCTATTTCATGGGGAAAAACTTACCTTAACCAGTCTCCTTAGTCAATTACAGAAGAACCAAAATGCTAATTAATAAATTCACAATAATACATACCTCATGCCATGCTGACTTCCCTCTTGGGAATTATATATTGAGTACTTCCTGTACCAAGTATAGAAGAAAAAGAAACCTTTCCCCCTTTTTTTTTTCTTTTTCAAGCTATGGACTCTAAACAAGTCAGTTTACCCTTCTGGGACTAATTCCCTCATTAGTAGGAGGAGGAAGTTGGAAAAAATAAACTCTAAAGTCTCTTTCTACTCCAAAATTCCAGGATTATTTTTTAAATGAGAAGTGTTCCTGACTCAACTTTTTGTTTATTTTAACTCTAGTTTTGGAGTATTTGTAACACACAATTAAAAAAAAAAAGCAGACACTAGAAATGTACGTCTCGTTATATCCTAACAATCTGGTACAAATTAGCTCCCTGGAAAAAATAAAGCCAACAAATTTGCCTTTCCAGAATGTATCACAAATAGCTTTTGAATTATTAGAGCTTATTTTAAAAACATGCTTAGATTTCCCTAGATTTTAGCTTCAAACTTCTGAATTGTAATATATTATAGGTCATACATTTAAACTTCCTAAATTCCACAAATCTTCATTGAACACCTTCACCAAAACACTAACAATGAACACTAAACAACCAAAAACTATGCCTTAAAAGACCTTAGAAACACAGAACTGTGAGGTTCAGCCAAATAAAAAATCCAGAAAACAAAAAGAATAATTTTAACATTTTATGCTTTTTCTTTTCACAAAGTGGCATCTTTTCATAAAGTCTTTATAAGTGTACTTATAATAAATTTGAGCCTCTCTAATTCAGATTCTATAATATGGATTGTGCTGAATTTATTTCCTAGTTTTGTACGAATCAACCTGAATGGTTTGCTAGGTAAAACAACAGTGTAATCCAAACTGTAATTGAATGTGTTTAGTTTTAACTATGAAACTACTTATAAATGGTATGCTAATTTAAACAACTCTTATTCTTTTCAATATTTTTTCTTTGAAGCAAATTAGTACAAGTTATTGTTTAAAACTATATTTTTTTTTCAGAATACAGCTTTAACATCCAAAATTCCATTCTTAAGATATGGCTTCTTCATATTTTATTATGTTTTAATCTCTTTTTCTAAATCATAAGACCAGTTACATACCTACTTTTGTAAACTATGAACATTCTTCCAGAATGTTCTCTGAACTATGAGAAATGCTTCTCTCTGTATGGGAGAAGGTTGGTAAGCAAGACAAGGCTGAGCTCTCAATACACATTACTACAACAGGGATGAGCTAAGAATACTTGGAGAACCAGAGATTATGTGTCATGGGGCCTATCTAAAATTAAATTGAATTAAAATATAAATTAAATGGTTAAAGTAAAATAAAATAAGATCTCCTAGCATATTTAGTTCACATATTCTTAAGGTACATAACCGAGGAAGAAAGGAAGTTTTACCATTGCTTTTTTACTCAAACACATAGAGATGATCAGGAAAAAGGTTATTTTCAGTCAGTTCTCTGGATACACTAAGTTGAACACCATAACAGAAAACAAGGAATTTTTCAATGGTTCTCAGTCATTCATGTGTTGATTCATTCAGTAAGCAAGTGTTGGCATACCTACTAACTACAGAGCATTATGCCACCTATGCAAGATGAAGAATGTGATGGCAGAAAACTGTGTACCATGTACCAGCAAGGTGCTACATGTTTTCTCATTTTTTTTTTGTTGTCCATGTGTGTGTGTGCAGACGCGCCACATATTAATGACGTGAAGTCATTATTGTTTTATCCCAATTTAATTAATGATGAAAGAAGATCTAATAGGGGAAATAACTTGTTTAAGGGTCACTGAACAAGTTTTAAAGTGGGATTCAAATCCTGGTGTTCTGATTTGAGAGGCCAGTGTTCTTTCTAGAACATCACACTGCTGCCCACCAAGCTACATCCAGCGTGAGTCCTGTCTCAAAGTGCCGAAATTCTAGTTCATTGTTTCTCAATCTTTTTTTTTTTTTTTTTTTTTTTGTGGTATGTGGGCCTCTCACTGTTGTGACCGCTCCCGTTGTGGAGCGCAGGCTCCAGACGCGCAGGATCAGCGGCCATGGCTCCACGGGCCCAGCCGCTCCGCGGCATGTGGGATCTTCCCGGACCAGGGCACGAACCCGTGTCTCCTGCATCAGCAGGCGGACTCTCAACCACTGTGCCACCAGGGAAGCCCTGTTTCTCAATCTTTTTTAACCTATGGGCCACCACAGGTTCACCACGGCAATAGAACATAATGCCCGTGGCAAATATAATGCTACTCTTAATTCTATATTGATATAACATATGTACATCTTAACTAAAAAAAAATAAATATATTTCCAGAAGAGAGTATCTGATATATTTTGTTAAGAACTTATAAAATTCTTTCTTCTTCTGGTTCCTTAGAGCTCTACTATAATAACCAAGGGAGGAAATACCTAATTTTTTTTCATTTAAAATATATAGGGGATGGAGTCAAGACGGCAGTGTGGGAAGATGCAGAGTTAGCGTCTCCCCACAACTAGGGTGTGAGCTGGCCACTGGTGGGGTACCCTGACACCCAAGGAGATGGGAGGAACCCCAAAGTGAACCAACAGGATGTGGGGGGACTGAGGTGGGGAGAAGAAGTGGAGGCTAGACAGGATCAGCATCCCTGAGGCCAGGGAGATCAGGAGAGGCAGGCACTCGGAGTCATCCAGGAGAAGAGGGAGAGGAGTGGAGGGCAATCGCCCCGCCCACTTGGGCCCAGGGAGCCTGCTGAATTTCCAGGCTGGTACACCCCCTCCAAAGTCCTGTGCAGGCCATGTGGGTCTTGGGGGCATAAGAGGGAGACTGGAGAGATCAGGAGAGGCAGGCAGGAAGGGCCCTGCTGGAGGCACGGGAGAGGAGTGGAGGGCGTCTCCCCCATCCACTTGGGCCCAGGGAGCCTGCTGAGCTCCCAGGCCAGTCCCCTGCCCTCCAAGACCGCCCACTGCACCCGGCCGCATTGGTCCTGGGAGCATAGGAAGGAGGCCAAGGGGAGAACAGGAGAGGCAGGCGGAAAGGGCCCCCTAGACTGGAGGGTCAGGAACGGAGAGGAGGGCATTTGCCCCACCCACTTGAGCCCAGGAAGCCTGCTGGGCTCCCAGGTGAAGTCCCCTGCCCTCTGAGACCAGGGGTGAGGGGCAAGCCTGGGCCCCTTCTGTTCCATTGAGCCTAAGCCCCACCGCTCACAGCCGCCAGGGCCTCTTCCAGCCCTGTGGGTCTGAAGCATAGGCCCTGCCCAGGCCCAAACCTCGCCCTTGCTTAGGCGCCCCCCTCCACAGCCAGGGCCCCCCCCCATCTTTTTTTCTTTTCCCTCCTCCTCTTTTTTACTATTGTGATACTGTTATACCTTCCGGTTGTTGATTCATCTATAGTTTTATTTTAATATTCTTTCTAACACACCTGTTAGTTTCCTAGTCTAATATATTTTTTTTAACTTTGTTATTGTTTTTTTTTTTTTTGCCACCCCACGTGGCTTGCGGGATCTTGGTTCACGAGCCAGGGGTCAGGTGGGGTGGTAGCTCCAAGTCTGAACCACTAGACTAACAGAAAACCTCAGACCCCAGGAAATATTCATCGGAGGGAGGTCTCATGGAGGTCCCCGTCTCAGCACAAAGACCCAGCTCTACCCAACAGCCTACAAACTCCAGTGTTGGAAGCCTCAGGCCAAACAACCAGTAAGACAGGAACACAATCACACTCATTAAAAAAAAAAAAAAAAAAAAAAAAGACACGACAAAAAATTATGTTACAGATGAAGGAGCAAGTTAAAAACCTACAAGAACAAATAACTGAAGACGAAATAGGCAACCTACCTGAAAAAGAATTCAGAGTAATGGCAGTAAAGATGATCCAAAATCTCGGAAATAGATGGAGGCACGAATTGAGAAAATACAAGAAATGTTTAACAATGATCTAGAAGAACTAAAGAACAAACAAACAGAGATGAACAACACAATAACTGAAATGAAAAATACACTAGAAGGAATCAATAACAGAATAACTCAGGCAGAAGAACAAATAAGTGAGCTGGAAGACAAAATACTGGAAATAACTGCTGAGGAGCAGAATAAAGAAAAAAGAATGAAAAGAATTGAAGACAATCTCAGAGACCCCTGGGACAACACGAAATGCACCAACATTCAAATAACAGGGGTCCCAGAAGAAGAAGAGAAAAAGAAGGGGTCTGAGAAAATATTTGAAGAGATTAGAGTCAAAAATGTCCCTAACATGGGAAAGGAAATAGTCACCCAAGTCCAAGAAGCACAGAGAGTCCCATACAGGATAAACCCTAGGAAAAACACAACAAGACACATACTAATCAAACCAACAAAAATTAAATTCAAAGAAAAAATATTAAAAGCAGCAAGGGAAAAACAAAAAATAATATACCAAGGAATCCCCATAAGGTTATCAGCTGATTTTTCAGCAAAAACTCTGCAGGCCAGAAGCAAGAGGCAGGATATACTTAAAGTGATGAAAGAGAAAAACCTACAACCAAGATTACTCTACCCAGCAAGGATCTCATTCAGATTCAATGGACAAATCAAAAGCTTTACAGACAAGCAAAAGCTAAGAGAATTCAGCACCACCAAACAAGCTTTACAACAAATGCTAAAGAAAATTCTCTAGGCGGGAAACACAAGAGAAGAAAAAGACCCACAAAAACAAACCCCAAACAATTAAGAAAATGGTAATAGGAACATACATATTGACAATAACCTTGAATGTAAATGGATTAAATGCCCCAACCAAAAGACACAGACTGGCTGAATGGATACAAAAACAAGACCCATATATATGCTGTCTACAAGAGACCCACTTCAGACCTAGGGACATATACAGACTGAAAGTGAGGGGATGGAAAATGATATTCCATGCAAAAGGAAACAAAAAAAGCTGGAGTAGCAATACTCATATCAGATAAAAATAGACTTTAAAATAAAGAATGTTACAAGAGACAAGGAAGGACACTACATAATGATCAAGGGATCAAACCAAGAAGAAGATATAACAATTATAAATGTTTAGACACCCAACATAGGAGCACCTCAATACATAAGGCAAATAAATGCTAACAACCACAAAAGGAGAAATCGACAGTAACACAGTAATAGTAGGGGACTTTAACACCCCACTTACACCAAGGATAGATCATCCAAACAGAAAATAAATAAGGAAACACAAGCTTTAAATGACAAAATAGACCAGATAGACTTAATTGATATTTACAGGACATTCTACCCGAAAGTGGCAGAATACACTTTCTTCTCAAGTGCACATGGAACATTCTCCAGGATAGATCACATCTTGGGTCACAAATCAAGCCTTGGAAACTTCAAGAAAACTGAAATCGTATCAAGTATCTTTTTTGACCACAACAGTATGAGGTTGGAAATCAACTGCAGAAAAATAACTGTAAAAAACACAAATACATGGAGGCTAAACAGTGCACTACTAAATAACCAAGAGATCACTGAAGAAATCAAAGAAGAAATAAAAAAATACATAGAAACAAATGACAACAAAAACAGGACGACCCAAAACCTATGGGATGCAGCAAAAGCAGTTCTGAGGGAAGTTTACAGCAATTCAATCTCACAACAAGAAACAAGAAAAATCTCAAATAAACAATGCAACCCTACACTTAAAACAAGTAGAGAAAAAAGAACAAAGAAAGCCCAAAGTCAGGAGAAGGAAAGAAATCAGAAAGATCAGAGCAGAAATAAATGAAATGGAAACAAAGAAAACAATAGCAAAGATCAATAAAACTAAAAGCTGGTTCTTTGAGAACATAAACAAAATTGATAAAGCTTTAGCCAGACTCATCAAGAAAAAGAGGGAGAGGGCTCAAATCAATAAAATTAGAAATTAAAATGGAGAAATCACAACTGACACCACAGAAATACAAAGGATTATAAGAGACTACTACAAACAACTCTATACCAATAAAATGGACAACCATGAAGAAATGGACAAATTCTTGGAAAGGTACAATTTCCCAAGATTGAACCAGGAAGACTTAGAAAATATTAACAGACCTATCACAAGTAATGAAATTGAAATCTTATTTAAAAATCTGCCAACAAACAAAGGTCCAGAACCAGATGGCTTTACAGGAGAATTCTATCAAACATTTAGAGAAGAGCTAACATCGATCCTTCTCAAACTCTTCCAAACAACTGAAGAGGGAGAAACACTCCCAAATTCATTCTAGGAAGCCACCATCACCCTGATACCAAAACCAGAAAACGATGTCACAAAAAAAGAAAATTATAGACCAATATCACTGATGAACATAGATGTAAAAATCCTGAAAAAAACACTAGCAAACAGAATCCAACAACACATTAAAAGGATCAAACACCATGATTAAGTGGGATTTATACCAGGGATGCAAGGATTCTTCAATATACGCAAATCAATCAATGTGATACACCACATTAACAAATTAAGGGAAAAAAAACATACGATCATCTCAACAGAGGCAGAAAAAGCTTTTGACAAAATTCAACATCGTTTATGACAAAAACTCTCCAGAAAATGAGCAGAGAGGGAACCTACCTCAACATAATAAAGACCACATATGACAAATGCAGAGCAAGCATCATACTCAATGGTGAAAAACTGAAAGCATTTCCACTAAGATCAGGAACAAGACAAGGATGTCCACTCTCACCACTCCTATTCAACATAGTTTTGGAAGTCCTAGCCACGGCAATCAGAGAAGAAAAAGAAATAAAAGGGATACAAATTGGAAAAGAAGAAGTAAAACTGTCACTGTTTGCTGATGACATGATACTATACATAGAAAATCCTAAAGATGACACCAGAAAACTATGAGAACTAATCAATGAATTTGGTAAGATTGCAGGATACAAAATTAATGCACAGAAATCTCTGGCATTCCGATACACCAACAACAAAAGCTCAGAAAGAGAAATTAAGGAAACAATCCCATTTACCATTGCAACAAAAAGAATAAAATACCTAAGAGTAAACCTGCCTAAGGAGGTGAAAGACTTGTACTCAGAAAACTATAAAACACTGATGAAAGAAATTAAGATGACATAAACAGATCGAGAAATATACCATGTTCTTGGATGGGAAGAATTAATATTGTAAAAATGATGATACTACCCAAAGCAATATACAGATTCAATGCAATCCCTATCAAACTACCAATGGTATTCTCCACAGAATTAGAAGAAAAAATTTTAAAATTCATATCAAAACACAAAAGACCCCGAATAGCCAACAAAATCTTGAGAAAGAAAAATGGAGTTGGAGGAATCAGGCTCCCTGATGTCAAACTATACCACAAAGCTACAGTAATCAAAACAGTATGGTCTGGCACAAAAACAGAAATACAGATCAATGGTACAGGGCAGAATGCCCAGAGATAAATCCACGCACATGGCCACCTAATTTACAACAAAGGAGGCAAGGACATACAATGGAGAAAAGACAGCTTGTTCAATAAGTGGTGGTGGGAAAGCTGGGCAGCTACATGTAAAAGAACGAAATTAGAACACTACCTAACACCATACACAAAAATAAATTCCAAATGGATTAAAGACCTAAGTGTAAGACCAGACACTGTAAAACTCTTAGAGGAAAACAAAGGAAAAACACTCTTTGACATAAACCACAGCAAGATCTTTTTTGACCCACCTCCTAGAGAAACAGAAATAAAAACAAAATTAAACAAATGGAACTTAATTAAACTTAAAAGCTTTTGCACAGCAAAGGAAACCATAAACAAGACAAAAAGACAAGCCTCAGAATGGGAGAAAATATTTGCAAATGAAACAACAGACAAAGGATTAATCTCCAAAATATACAAAAAGCTCATGGGGCTCAATATCAAAAAGACAAACAATCCAATTAAAAAATGGGCAGAAGACCTAAATAGACATTTCACCAAGGAAGACATACAGATGGCCAAGAGGCACATGAAAAGACGCTCAACATCACTAATTATTAGAGAAATGCAAATCAAAACTACAATGAGGTATCACCTCACGCTGGTCAGAATGGCCATTATCAAAAAAGCTAGAAACAATAAATTCTGGAAAGGGTGTGGTGAAAAGGGAACCCTCCTGCACTGCTGGTGGGAATGTCAACTGATACAGCCACAATGGAAAACAGTATGTAGGTTCCTTAAAAAACTAAAAATAGAACTACCGTATGATCCAGCAATCCCATTACTGGGCATATATCTTGAGAAAACCATAATTCAAAAAGAGACATGTAGCACAATATTCACTGCAGCACTATTTACAATAGCCAGAACATGGAACCAACCTAAATGTCCATCGGCAGATGAATGGATAAAGAAGACATGGCACATATACACAATGGAATATTACTCAGCCATAAAAAGAAACGAAATTGAGTTATTTGTAGTGAGGTGGATGGACCTGGAGTCTGTCATACAGAGTGAAGTAAGTCAGAAAGGGAAACACAAATACTGTATGCTAACACATACATATGGAATAAAAAAAATTGTACTGATGAACCTAGTTGCAGGGCAGGAATAAAGATGCAGACATAGAGAATAGACCTGAGGACACGGGATGGGAGGGGGAAACTGGGGCTAAGTGAGAGTAGCATCAACACATCTACACTACCGAACATAAAATAGTTAGCTAGTGGGAAGCAGCGGCATAGCACAGGGAGATCAGCTCCGTGCTCTGGGATGACCTAGAGGGGTGGGATAGGGAGGATGGGAGGGAGCCTCAAGAGGGAGGGGATATGGGGACATATGTATGCATATGGCTGATTCACTTTGGTGTACAACAGAAGCTAACACAGTATTGTGAAGCAGTTATGCTCCAATAAAGATCTATTAAAAATTTTTTAGAAACAAGAGACAACATTATATACTATTTACTGCTGGACAAAACTGTAATAAAGATATAAAAACATTTAAAAAAATATATAGCACATGTCTCTTCCTTCTTGGGTTAAATAATAACAAATAATAAAAACTGGTTTTCCTATAAACCTCAATTCTCAGTACTCCTTAATATACACTCCCCACCCCTCCCCCACGCTTTACCAAGGACATTCTCACTCCTCTATGAAATACCCTTCTCTCTACTCTCCATCTTACCCAAAACCTACTCAGTTTTTACAGGAGCAGTTCAAATTCCACCTGCTTACTCTGATCATGACAGACTCCTAGACTTTCCTATTTTTTAGAGTGTTAACAGCATATGTTGTCGAGTATTTATAATGGCCAAATGTTGTCCTTTCTAATAGGAGAGCGCGTATGGGTGAAGCCAGACACGCACACGATGCAATAAAATGTAACAGGTGTTGTAATACAATATGGGGTAAAATATCAGGGGAATGCAAAGTCCAGACTGAGTAGTTCTGCTTGTGGAAGTCAAAGAAATATTCAAAGAAACAGAATTGCAGTGGCTTTGTCTACAAGTCCCATCTGCCCCACCTTCTCTTCCTAAGCTCACCTTCCACAGGACCCTGCATACTCCAAACCTGCTACTCTAACTGCATTGACTGCCATTCCCTAAAACACGTTCCATTATCTCTCAACGCTCTGCCTTTGTTCTTTGTCTTCCGTGTTGCTAGAATTGTTTCTTATCTTTCTCTGTTGAAAGTCCATTTTTCAAGGTGTGGTTAAAATGTCAACTCTGTCATGAATATATGGCTATTGCTTTCAACCTTAAATAACCCTTCCTTCCTCTGAATTTTTAAAACAGGATTTTATTAACATAAGGATTGATTTTCCTATCCAGTTCTCCCAATTCTTATATAAAAATCAGCCTTAATCTCTTGGAAAACTGTCAACTCCTTAAAGGCAACAATTCAATCGTATTCTCTAGTATTATTATTTTGAACTACATTTTTTTTTTTTTTTTTTTTTTTTTTTTTGCGGTATGCGGGCCTCTCACTGTTGTGGCCTCCCCCGTTGCAGAGCACAGGCTCCGGACGCGCAGGCTCCGGACGCGCAGGCTCAGCGGCCATGGCTCACGGGCCCAGCCGCTCCGCGGCACACGGGATCCTCCCAGACCGGGGCACGAACCCGCATCCCCTGCATCGGCAGGCGGACTCCCAACCACTTGCGCCACCAGGGAGGCCCTGAACTACATTTTTTTTTAAGAAGGAAAACATAGCAAGTATTCAGTATCCCGTACAGACCCTATCATGATTTTGAGCATAGTAAGTGTTATTTTAAACAGCTTTATTGAAGTATGATTGACAGACAATACATAATGGCACATATCTGAAGTGTATGATTTTGACACATAGATACTCCCGTGAAACCATCCTCACAAGCAAGATAATTAACGTATACATCATCCCCAAAGCTTCATCATGACCTTTGCAGCACGCCCCCACACCACCACCACTCCTCACTTCCCCGGACAACCTGCTTTCTGTCACTACACATTAGCTTCATTTACTAGAATTGCATGCAAATGGAATCACAGGTACTTTTTTCTCTAGTTTATTTCATTTAGCATAATTATTTTGAAATTCATCCAAAATAATGTACCAATGGTTCATTCTCTTTTTATTGTTGAATAGTGTTCTAATTACATATCCTTTCACCTGTTGATGTGTATTTGGGTTGCTTCCAGTTTTGGGCTTTTACAAAGAAAGCTGCTGTGAATGTACAAGCCTTTGTATGGACATATGCTTTCATTTATCTTGAGTAAATACCTAGGAGAGGAATGGCTGGATCATATGGTAAGTGTGTATTTAATATTTTAAGAAACTGATTATTTTCCCAAAGTGGTTGTAATATTTTACATTCCCATGAGAAATGTATGTATCCAGTTATTCCACATTCTCACTAAAACTTGTAATGGTTAGCTTTTAAATTTTTAGCCTTTCTAATAGGTACACAGAAGTTCCTCAGTGTGGTTTTAATTTGCATTTTCCTAATCAGCAATGATGTTGATCATTTTTTCATGTGTTTATTCGCAATCCGTATCTCTTCTTTGAAGGAATTCCCACTAAACTCTTTTGCCCACTTTTAAAGTTGGTTTGTTTTTCTGTGATTGAGTTTTATGAGTTCTTTCTATATTCATGATAAAAGTCTTTCATCAGATACTTGTTTGAAAATATTTTCTCCAAGTCTGTGACTTGTGTTCTCATTCTCTAAACACTGTCTTTTGAAAAACAACTTTTTAACATGGATGAAACCCAATTACGAATTGTGTCATACATTTTTGACCTTTTATAGATTATACTTTTGGTATCATATCTAAGGAAATTTTGCCTAATTCAAATTCACAAAGGTTTTCTCATATGTTTCCTAGAAGTTTCACAGTTTTTGGTTTTAAAATTAGGTCTTTGATTAATTTTGAGGTATTCTGAATACAACGCAAAGTATGGTCCAAAGCTTTTTGTTCTGCAGGTGGATAACCACTTTTTTCAGTGTAATTTTTTTGAAACACTACCCTTTCTCTACTGAATTATCTTTGCATATTTTCCTATATACATGGGGATCTATTTCTAAACTCTCTAATCTTTTCCGTTCATCAGTTTATGTTTACACAATACTATGTCATCTTGATTACTGTAGCTCTAATTCTTGAAAACAGGTAGTGCTAGACTCTACTTTCTTCTTCTTTTTCAAAGTTGTTTGGGTTATTACAAGTCATTTGCATTCCATATGAATTTTAGAACCAGGTATTCAATTGCTACAAAAAAGTTCTGCTGGGGTTCTGATTGGGACTGTGTTGAATCTCAACCTGGGGAGAATTGACATGTTAAAAATATTGACTCTTGAGCCTCATGAACATTTTATCCTTCCATTTATTTAGGTCTTTTCTAATTTCTCTCAGGAGTGTTCCGTAATTTTCCATGCACACGTCCTTCATATATTTTAAAAAATATTCATCCCTAAGTATTTTATATTTTGCTGTTATTATAAATGGTATTTCATTAAGCTTTAATTTCTGATTGTTCATTGCTAGTATATTGACTATACATATTAATTAATTTTGTATATTGGTTTTATATATTGTATTGATTGTAAGTATTGATTGCATATTGATTTTGTATATATATTCTGCAAACTTATAGAACACACTTAACTAGTTTGAATAGTTCTTCTGTAGAAAACATTATATTTTCTACATGAAGGATCTCTGAATAAAGGAAATTTTACTTATTTTTTAAAATCAATATGGCTTTAAGTTCTTTTTCTTCCCTTACTATACTCACTGGATATAGACAGATGAATAGATAGATAGATAGACAGGTAGATAGATACAAATACAGATATAGTGTATATATACACACAAAGGTGGTGAAAATGAACATCCTTGTTTTACTTCTCATCTTAAGGCTAAACATTTGGTTTTTCACCATTAAGTATTTTTATGAGCTGAACTGTGTCCTCCCAAAATGCATATGTCGAAGTACCAAAGTCCAGTATCTCAGAATGTAATTATATTCAAATATGATGTCATTAAAGAGGTAATTAAGTTAAAATGAGGTCTTGAGGGTGGGACCTAACCTAATATGGTGTCCTTATAAGAAGTGAAAATTTTGGATACAGCAATCCAGACATACAGAGGAAAAATTCATATGAAGACAAAGGAGAAAGATGAACATCTAAAAAGCAAGAAAAGAGGGGTCAAAATGAAATCAACCTTGCCAATACCTTGATCTCAGACTTCAGACTCCAGAACTATGGAAGAATAAATTTCTGCTATTTAAACCATCTGGTCTGTGATTTTGTAATGGAAGCCCCAATAAATTAAAACAAGTATGAGGTTAGCTATGTTTTTTTTTTCTGTAGATGCCCTTATCAGGTTGAGAAAGTTTCCCCCTCTATTCCTCCTTTGTTGGGAGTTTTTATCAGAAATGGATATTGAATTTTGACAAAGCTATTTCTCTATTGAGATATTGAAAAGTATTACTCTATTTTTGTTCATTAATGATAAATTACATTGATTGAGAGTTGAATATTAGACCAACCTTGCATTTCTGGGATAGTTATCACTTTACTGTGATGTATTATCCTTTTGATTTGCTAAAATTGTATTGAGAATGTCTGCATCAATGTTCATGAGGAACATTGGTTGATAGTTTTCTTTTCTTGTAATATCTGTTTCATTTTGGTATCAGGATAACATTGGCTTCAGAGAGTAAGTTGGGAATCATTTCCTCCTTTTAAATTTTCTTAAAGAATTTGTGTAGAATTGGTATTTTTTTCTTCCTTAAATGTTTGAGAAAATTTACCAGTAAAACCAACTTTGGACTATAATTTTCTTAGTGGGAAGATTTTAAAATATAAATTCAACTTCTTTAATAGACATAGAGATATTCAGGTAATCTATTACTTCTTGAATGAATTTTGGTAATTTGTGTCTTTTAAAAAATTTGTCCATTTCACCACGATTGGCAAATCTATCGATGTAAAGTCATGTATGATATTTCCTTATTATCTTTTTAAGATCTTTCCTGAAATGATGTCTTTTCTCTCTTTCCTCATATTGGTAATTTGGATCTACTTTCTTTTTTTCCCCGATCATTCTGGCTAAAGGTTGATACTTTTATTGATCTTCTTAAAGAACTGGGCCTTGGTTTCACTGATTTTCTGTATTGTTTTCCTTCTTTCTATTTCAGTAATTTCTGTTCTCCTCTTTATCATTTATTTATTATTTATTTTGAGTTAAAAAATTGTTTTTCTTTTTATGTAATCATATATTTTTTAATATAGGCATTTAGTTCTTTAAATTTCCTCTTAATACTGCTTTAACAGAATCCTTCAAATTTTGTTATATTGTGTTTTCATTTTCATTCAGTTCAAAATACTCTGAAATTTTCATACTGATTTCTTTTTTGACCTATGAATTATTTTAAAGTAAGCTATTTAGTTTCCAAATATTTGAGGATGTTCCATCAATCTTTCTGTTGTTGATTTCTAATTTAATTCCATTGTGGTCACAGGACATGTTCTGTATGACTTTAATCATTTTAAATTTACTAGCCTATATTCCACGTGCACTTGATAAAAATGTATATTCTACTGTTGCTGGGCGAAGTGTTCTATAAATCTCAATTAGGTCAAGTTGGATGATAACATTTTAAAGATATTCTATATTCTTACTGATTTTCTGGGTCTTTTTCTTTCAGTTATTAAAGAGAGGTCTTTAAATTACCAACTGTAATTGTGAATTTGTCATTTTTTCCTTGTAATTCTATCAGTTTTACATGGTATATTTGGAAGCTCTGTTATTAAGTATGTGAATATTTAGAATTACTATATCCTCTCAATAAACTGACCCTTTTATTATTATGGAATAAACTTCTTTCTCTCTTATATTATTCTTTGCTCTGAAATCTACTTTGATGTTAATATAGTCAATCCAATTTTTTCCATCTTTTTACTTTTAACCTAAATATATGTGGCTTTACATTTGAAGTATGCTTCTTGCAGGCAGCATATAGCTGTGCCCTGCTTTTTATTCATTTTGAAAAATCTCCATTTAAACAGCATATTTAAGACCACTTGCATTTAATGTGATTTTGTGGGCTAAAGTTTAAATCTATCATCTTGTTATTTGATTTTTAGTTGTCACATCTGTGAAAATTATCTGGTGATAATTTTAGCTTTAGTATATGTGAAAACATCTTTACTTTGAAAGATATTTTGGTTAACAGGTTTTTTCTCCTTCAGTACTTAAGCATGGTTTCTACTATCTCCTCACTTACATGATTTCTGACAAGAAATCTGCTGTATGGAATTATTTGTTTTTTATAATTTTTGTTGCTTTTAATATTTTCTCTTTATCACCGGTTTTAAGCAATTTGATCATGATGTGCCTTGGTATAGTTTCTTTATGTTTCTTCTGTTTGTGATTCATTGCAGTTCTTTCAACTTCTTGAATCTGTAGGTTTAACACTTTCAACAAATTTGAAAATTTGTAAATCATTATTTTTTCAAATGCTTTTCCCCAAGTCCTCTGCATATCTCCAGAGTTCTTTTTTATAGTTTTTTCTTCTCCAGTACTCTGTCCTGCAAACTCTAGCTGCCTTGGTTTCCCAAGACTCTCATCTTGTCTCCTTAACTCTGTGGGTCTGGGAGGGGTGGCCAAGATGATGGAGTAGGAAGACCCTGAGCTCACCTCCTCCCATAGGCACACCAAAATTACAACAATCTACACAGTTACTATTGATGAGAAAGGCTAGAAGACTAGCAGAAAAGATCTTCTACAACTAAAGACAGGAAGAATGAACAACATCGAGATGGGAAGGAGGGGTGGAGCTGCATACTCTCGGGTGGGCAACACACATGGAAGAGAATAATTACAATTGCAGAGGTTCTCCCCAAGGAGCAAGGGGTCTAAGCCCCACACAGGGCTCCTCAGCCCAGGGGGTCCTGTACTGGGAAGAAAGACCTCAGAATGTTTGGTTCTGAAGGCCAGCAGTGCTTAATTTTAAGAGTCCCAGAGGGCCGTAGTAAATAGAGACTTCACTACTAAAGGGTGCACACAAAATCTCACATGCTCTGGGAGACAGGGTAGAAGGAATAATTTGAAAGGATCCTGAGTCAGACACACCTGCTGATCTTGAAGAGCCTCCCAGAGAAGCAGGAGCAACTGAAATTCACCCTGGAGACATAGACAGTTGTGGCAGCTCCTTCTGGGAGTTTGTTCTACCATGTGAACACTGGTTCTGGCAAGCATCATTTTGCAAACGTCACTCCAGCTTATTAGCACAGGGACCCAGCCCCGCCAAACCAGAAACTGGCTCTGTCCACCAGAGGGCCCAGGAACCACCCCTGCACACCAGTGGCTGATACAAACTCTGGAACCCTTCGGGCTCTGAAGCCAGAGAGCCTGGAATTCAGCTTCACCAACCAGTGAGCTGACACTAGCCCTGAGACCCCCTGGGCCACAGCCCAACCTACCAGCAACACAAAAGTAGCTCCAAGACCCCAAGGCCCTCCAGCCAGAGAACCTAGGACATGGCCCACATACCAGCAGGCCAACATCAGCTCTGGGATATCTTGGGCTCCTCAGCTAGCTGAGCTGATATGTGGCCCCACCCACAAGCAGGCAGACACCAGCTCTGGGACCTCCAGGGCTCTGTAGCCAGAGACTCTGGTACCTGGCTTTGCCCTCCAGCCAGATGGCACTAGCCCCAGGACCCCATGGGGCTCTGCAGTCTCCTCATGACCCGGCCCCACCCACCAGTGGCTGGAAGCCTCCTCACAAGGCAGGGCCTGGCAATGAAATGGACAGGGCCAGCCACACTGACCAGGCTACCCACAGTACGCAGCCCTCCATAAAAGAAGAACCCACACAGCCCAAATAGGGGGTACCATTAATGCATACATCTCTGGTGACCAGAGGTGAATGTGTTTCTAGGACACATAGGACATCTCCTACAAAAGGCCACTTCTCTGAGATCAGGAAATGAAACAAACCTACCAAATACACAGAAATAAAAACAGCAAGTCACACAATATAGGGTGACATAGAAACATGTTCCAAATGAAGAAACAAGATAAAACTCCAGAAGAAAAACTAAGTATAATGGAGATAAGCAATCCACCCGATAATGAGTTAAAGACAATCATCATAAAGATGCTTAAAGAACTAGCAAGAAGATTGGAGGAACAGAGTGAAAAGTTATCAGTTTTTTTAAAGTTAGAAAACATAAATAAAATAGAACCAAACAGAGATGAAGAATTCAATAATAGGTATAAAAAATACACTAGAAGGAATCAAAAAGTTAGATGATACAGAGGAATGGGTCAATGAGTTGGAAGACAGAGTAGTGGAAATCACTGAAGCTGAACAGAAAAAAGGAATTAAAATATAAGGACAGTTTGGGACATCAAGTGTACTAACATTAGGATTATAGGGGTCCCAGAAGGAGGAGAGAGAGAAAGAGGCAGAGAATATATTTGAGGACATAACAGTTGAAAACTTCCCTAACCTAGGAAGGACATCCACGTCCAGGAAGCACAAAGAGACTCAAACAGGATCAAGACAAAGAGCAACCCACCAAGACACCCTGTAATTAAAATGGTAAAAATTAAAGATAAAGAGAGGATTTTAGAAGCAGCAAGGGAAAAGCAACAAGTTACAAACAGGTGAACTCCCATAATGCCATAAGCTGACTCCTCAGCAGAAACTCTGAAGGCCAAAAGTGAGTGCCATGATATATTTAAAAAGGTGAAACGGAAAAGTCTACAACCAAGAATACTGTACCTGGCAAGGCTTTCATTCAGATTTGATGGAAAGATCAGAAGTTTTACAGACAAGCAAAAGCTAAAAGAATTCAGTACCACCAAACCAGCTTTACAAGAAATGTTAAAGAAACTTCTCTATGAGAAAAAGACAAGGCCACAACTAGAAACATGGAAATAACAAAAGAGAAAGTTTCTTCATTAAAGGCATATATATAGTACAGGTAGTAAATCAACCATGTATAAAGCTAGTAGGAAGGATAAAGACAAAACTGTAAACTCATGTGTATCCATAGTAAGTAGTTAATAAATACAAAAAACAAAAATGATAAATAAGATGTCAAAAACAGTAAAAATGGGAAGGGGGAGTAAAAATGTAGGGTTGTTAAAATGCATTTGAACTTAAGAGATCAGCAACTTAATCAAATATATATAGTATACTATATACTCACTTTTATCTAATCATAACACTAAAGTAGTCATCAAATCACAAGGGAAGAGATCAAAAGAAGAAGACAGGAACAAAAAAGAACCCCAAACAATTAATAAAATGGCAGTAAGTACCTATCAATAATTAATTTAAGTGTAAATGGACTAAATGTTCCACTCAAAAAACAGAGTGGGTGAATAGATATGAAAATAAGACCCATCTATATGTTGTCTACAAGAGACTCACTTCAGCTCTAAAGACACCACAGACTGAAAGTGAGGAGATGCAAAAAGGTATTAATGCAAATGGAAATGCAAATAAAGCCAAGGTAGCAATACTTATATCAGACAAAATAGACTTTAAAACAAAGACTGTAACAAGAGAAAAAGAAGGACATTACATAATGATCAAGGGATCAATCCAAGAAGATATAACTATTGTAAATATACATGTACCCAACATAGGATCACCTAAATACATAAAGCAAATATTAACAGACATAAAGGGAGAAATTGACAGTAACACAATAATAGTAGGGGACTTTAACACCCCACTTACATCAACGGAAAGACCATCCAGTCAGAAAATCAATAAGGAAACACTAGCCTTAAATAACACATTAGACCAAATGAACTTAGTAGATATATACATAGAACATTCCATCAAAAAGCAGCAGAATACACATTCTTTTCAAGTGCACATGCAACATTCTCCAGGACAGATCACATACTAGACCACAAAGCAACAGTAAGTGAATTTAAGAATACTGAAATTATATCAAGCATCTTTTCCAACCACAATGCTGAGACTAGAAATCAACTACAAGAAAAAAAACCCTTCAAAACCCACAAACACATGGAGGCTACACAGTACGCTACTAAACAACCAAGTATCACTAAAGAAATAAAAAATTACCAGAGATAAATGAAAAAACCCCACAACAATCCAAAATCTAAGGATGCAGCAAAAGCAGTTCTAAAAGGGAAGTTTATGGTGATACAAGCCTATCTTAGGAAACAAGAAAAAAATCTCAAATAAACAACCTTAAACCTAAAGGAACTAGAAAAAGAAGAACAAACAAAACCCAAAGCTAGTAGAAGGAAAGAAATCATAAACATCAATGCAGAAATAAATAAAATAGAGACTACAAAAACAAAAGAAAAGATCAATGAAACTAAGAGCTCATTCTTTGAAAAGATAAACAAAATTAATAAACCTATAGCCAGACTCACCAAGAAAAACAGAGGGCCCAAATCAATAAAATCAGAAAAAAGAAGTTACAACTAACAGCACAGAAATACAAAGGAAAGCAAGAGATTACTATAAACAACTATACACTAATAAAATAGCCTACAAGAAATGGACAAATTCCTAGAAATGTTCAATCTCTCAAGAGTGAACTAGGAAGAAAATGAAAATATGAACATACCACTTACCAATAACAAAACTGAATTAGTGATAAAAATACTCCCAACAAACAAAAGTTCAGGCATAGATGGCTTCATAGGTGAATTCTAGCAAACATTTAGAGAAGAGTTAATACCTATCTTTCTAAAACTATCCCAAAAAACTTCAGAGGAAGGAATGCTTCTGAACTTACTGGAATGCATTACTCTGATACCAAAACCAGACAAAGATATCACAAAAAAAAAGAGAGAAAATTACAGGTCAGTATCATTGATGAATATAGATGCAAATATCCTCAACAAAATACAATATATTAAAAGGATTACACAACACGATCAAGTGGGATTTATCCCAAGGATGCAAGGATGAATCAATATTTGCAAATAAATCAATGTGATACACCATATTAACAAACTGAAGAACATAAAACATATGATCATCTCAAAAGATGCAGGAAAAGCTTTTGATAAAATTCAACATCTATGTATGATAAAAAATCTCTCAACAAATTGGTATAGAGGGAACACACCTCAACATAATAAAGGCTATATATGACAAGCGCACAGCTAACATCATACTCAAGGGTGAAAAGCTGAAAGCATTTCCTCCAAGATCAGGAACAAGACGAGTATGCCCACTCTTACCACTTTTATTCAACACAGTATTGGATGTCCTAGACACAACAGTCATACAAGAAAAAGAAATGAAAGGAATCCAAATTGGAAAGGAAGATGTAAAATTGTCACTGTTTACAGATGACATGATGCTATACATAGAAAATCCTAAAGATGCCGCCAAAAAATAGAATTCAACAATGAACTCAGTAAAGTTGCAGGACACAAAATACAGAAATCTATTGCATTTCTATACATTAACAACTACCTATCAGAAAGAGAAATTAAGAAAACAGTCCCTTTTACAATTGCATCAAAAAGAATAAAATACCTAGGAACAAATGTAAATAAGGAGGTAAAAGACCTGAAATTGAAAATGACACAAACAGATGGAAAGATATACCATGTTCATGGATTGGAAGAATTATTATTGTTAAAATGACCATACTATTCAAGGCAATCTACAGATTCAAATGCAATCCCTATCAAAATACCCATAGCATTTTTCACAAAACTAGAACAAATAATTCTAAAATTTGTATGGCAACATAAAAGACCGAACAGCCAAAACAATCTTGACAAACAAGAACAAAGTTAGAGGCATCACATTCCTTGATTTCAAACTACACTACAAGCTACAATCATCAAAACAGCACAGTACTAGCACAAAAACAGACACAAAAATGGATGGCCCAGAATAGAGAGCCCAGAAATGAACCCACACTTACATGGACAATGAATCTATGACAGAGGAGGCAAGAATGTACATGGGGAAAATACAGCCTCTTCAATAAATGGCGTTGGGAAAACTTGACAGCTATGTACAAAAGAATCAAACTAGACTACTCTCTCATACTATGCACAAAAATAAATTCAAAATGGATTAAAGACATAAATATAAGACCTGAAACCATAAAACTTCTAGAGGAAAACATAGGCAAGCTCTTTCTTTTTAATTCTTTAAATTTTTTGCAGTATGCGGGCCTCTCACTGCTGTGGCCTCTCCCGTTGCGGAGCACAGGCTCCGGACGCGCAAGCCCAGCAGCCATGGCTCACGGGCCCAGCCGCTCCGTGGCATGTGGGATCCTCCCGGACCGGGGCATGAACCCGTGTCCCCTGCATCGGCAGGCAGACTCTCAACCACTGCACCACCAGGGAAGCCCCTAGGCAAGCTCTTTGACACTGGTCTCAGTCACATATTTTTGGATGTGTCTCCTCATTTGTAAGGGAAACAAAAGCAAAAATAAACAAATGGGACTACATCAAACTAAAAAGCTTTTGCATAGTGAAGGAAACTATGAACAAAATGAAAAGGCCACCTACTAAATGGGAGAAAATATTTGCAAATGATACATCCAATAAGATGTTAATAACCAAAATATACAAAGAACTCATACAAGTCAACATCAAAAAAAACAAACAACCTGACTGAAAAATAGGTAAAGGATTTGAAAAGACATTTTTCCAAAGAAGAAATATAGATGGCCAACAGGCACATGAAAAGATGTTAAACATCATTAATCATCAGGGACATGCAAATCAAAACCACAATGAGATATCACCTCACACCTGTCAGAATGGCTATCAGAAAGACCACAAATAACAAATGTTGGCAAGTATGTGGAGAAAAAGGAACCCCTGGGCACTGTTAGTGGGAATGCAAGTATGGAAGCTCCTCAAAAAATTAAAAATAGAATCACCAAATGACCCAGCAATTCCACTCCTGGGTATTTAACCAAAGAAAACAAAAACACTAATTTGAAAAGATATATGCAGCCCTCTGTTCACTGCAGCATTATTTACAATAGCTAAGATATGGAAGCAATCTCAGTGCCCATCAATAGATGGATGGATAAAGATGTGATATATATTGGAATATTACTCAGCCATAAGAAAGAATGAAATCTTGCCATTTGCAACAACATGACCAGACCTAGAGGATGTTAGGCTGAGTGAAATAAGTCAGAGGAAGACAAATATTGTATTATTTCACTTGTGTGTGGAATGTAAAAAACAAAACAAATGAACAAACATAAAACAGAAACAGAACTATAGATACAGAGAACAAACAGGAGGTTGCCAGAGGGGAGGGGAGTGGGTGGAGGAAAGAAGTAGGTTATGGAGATTAAGAGGTTGCAAAATAAATAAGTTACATGTATGAAATGTACAGTGTGGGGAATATAGTCAATAAAAATATAATATATTTTATGGTGACATCAGAACTAGATTTATCATGGTGATCATTTTTGAAATGCATAGAAATACTGAATCACTGTGTTTTGTAACATGAACTAACATAGGGTTGTAGGTCAATTATATTTCAAAAACAAGCAAACTTATAGAAAAAGAGATCAGATTTGTATTTATCAGAAGCAAGTGGTGGGCAGATGAGGAACTGGATGAAGGCAGTCAAAAGGTACCAACTTCCAATTATAGGAAAAGTACTAGGGATGCAATGTACAACATGGTAAATATAATTAACAGTGCTTTATGTTATGTGTGAAAATTGTTAAGAGAGTAAATCTGAAGAGTGCATATCACACAAAAACGCAAGGGTTTACCTCATATATTACATTATATTATATCATATATCTTATATTTATCTCTTATATTGACTGAGGTGCTGGAAATATCCTTTGTGAATCTAGCTGCAGATTACACAAATGTGTGTGTATATGTACATATATACATATGTGTGTGTGTGTGTGTGTGTGTATATATATATATATATATATATATAAATTCATCAAACTATATGCTAAAAAAGTTCTGTGAGTCTGCTGGACTCCACCTGGGTTCCTCCTCCTTCTGCCATAGGCTGGAAACTCTCATAAGGCAGTATTTCAGGACAACTGTTAAGCTCACTTTCTTTCCCACACCTCAGGAATCACTATACTTCACTGCCTGATCTCCAGTCTCTTGAAAACTGTTACTTCATTTTTTTAACTTAAAATATTTTTTTATTTTTTATTTGTTTCAGATTTGAGGGTAAATCTGATCCCTGTCATTTCATTTTAGCTTGAAGCAGAATCCAGTAGGTATTCAAGGTATTGGATCTTGTTATTAGTACACTTTTTTTTTTTTTTTTTTTTTTTTTTTGCGGCATGCGGGCCTCTCACTGTTGTGGCCTCCCCCGTTGCGGAGCACAGGCTCCGGACGCGCAGGCTCCGGACGCGCAGGCTCAGCGGCCATGGCTCACGGGCCCAGCCGCTCCGCGGCATATGGGATCCTCCCAGACCGGGGCACGAACCCGTATCCCCTGCATCGGCAGGCGGACTCTCAACCACTTGCGCCACCAGGGAGGCCCAGTACACTTTTTTTTAATTAAAAATTTTCTGTTGTTATGGTGCTCTGTCTTAAGCTCAACTAAAAAGCACTGAAATCTAAATTATCAATATAATCTCTTTTGTGAATTTTTATAGCTCACTTTTTCTAACCTACTCAGCTTCTCTTGACCACAAAAAGTTTTACACTCTCTTCTTTCAAAGTTAGCTGGTAAGTAAGCTATTTTACACATTAGTTTCAATGACAAAAACAAGATATTTTAAGTTCAAAAAAAAATCACAAAATGCTGAGCTCTGAATTATCTCGGTTACTTGTAAATCATTTATGTCTTCAAAATACCTTTTCATAGAGAATTGTGTGTAACTTTAATCTGATGCTAGAGACAAAGAGATCTCTGCATGCTGCTGTTGCACTGGCCACAGTGGCAATGCCAAGTGTGTCATCACAAAGTGTAATGACACTTCCATGACACTAATGCATTCTGTGGTAACAGACTCCCTTTTGTTTAACTTTTTATCAGCATTACCTGTGCAATTTTAAAAATTATTTGAAAAAACATTTAAAATTGTCTGAAGAATTTTAACACAGTATTAAACATAAAATATCAACAGAACTTAGTGATACTCCTTAATTCCTTATGCAATAGTATAGAAGTCAGAAGTGGAAAAGTAACTCTGAGGAAAGGTTATCAATTTTTTTTCCCTGCTTGACTGTGCCCAAAAGAGATTGCCAGGATGATGTTCCTAAGAACACGGCACTTGGAATAATGCCATACTTAATTTCTTATATCTGTTCTTCATTACTTTGTGATCACACAGTATGTTTGCAACTTTTTTTTTTTTTCTGGGCTAGCATATTTTTCACTTGTATTTCTACCCTATCCCTTAAGAGAGTGTTTAAATGTCAGGAATGTTCTGTCAATACCAAATCTTAATTTTCACTATTATTAAAACCATCTGACTTAACATTCTAATTATTTTCACCGATTTCACACAGCTATTATTTTCGTACATTGGCTAGAAGACTTTAAACATTCTTGAATAGCTTTCTTATGGTCTTCATGTCAAGGAATACAAAATCTATTATGTTCACTTTCATGACTTTCTCCCTTCCTTTCTTCCTTCCTCCCAACCTCCTCCCTCCCTCCCTCCCTCCCTCTCTTCCTTCCATCTCAAACAAATCTCAACTCCCTGTACTTTATACTTACTTTGACTATTATATAAAATGTATGGAATCAAAGACCCTTGAATGATAAACTAAATATGGCTGTGAATGCCTAGGTGTGTCAGGAAGGTGTTTTATACAAGTTTCTGGCAACTACTGAATGTCACAAACTGGTCTCAACAGGTTTTTATAATTATTACTTTTTTTATAGCTGTCGTAGTGAAAATACAATAAAAAAATCAATCAACATATTTATAGTTTTCACGTGGCACATTCTGTACATGTTCTGTCTTCAGTGTATCCTTGTCCCTAACTGCTGTAAATAACACAGATCTCCTACTCATGCTGCATGGTACTGTCAGAACACAAGTAAATCAGTAGCTCTTAGTCAGAAGCAGATGGAGATTGGGAGTGTTCACTCAAACTGTAGACACAGTGAGATTATCTGTTTAGGTATATGACTTAAAAAAAGTTGGTCTGTAAAATGTTGTTAATTATCATTAAAAAATAAAAACCTTATGGCTTGTCTATAAACATCTTAATTTTGGTCCTAGCTCATCTTTGGTAAAGTAGATTGCTTGGGACATATGCCACCAAGAGAAAAAGACATTTTAAAAGGCCATCTTGTAAAAGACACCAGAATTTCCAAAAAATCTAACACTCTCTTAGTCCCCATTTCAGATTTTTTGAGTTATTTTATTGTGTTTTTATTTCTATGTTTTTCTTTAAAGAGTAATCTCTCTGAGAAACATATCTTTAGGAGTCATTTATTAACACCAAGACTAGTCTTTTTTATCTGGCACATAGCCAAAGAAGTAATAACTTATTTTTAACGGTAATAATAACAATAATACTAATTTCCATTTAATGGATGGCTATTATGTGCCAGGTACTATGCTAAATGTCCTACAAGGTATTATTTCATCCTATTCCTAAATAATCCATGCAATTTAGAGATCATTGCTTCCATTTTATAGAGGAGAACACTGAGGCTTTATAAAAGTTTTTAAAAACTTTTTAGGATTTTACATAGTTTGTGGGTATCCAATATATTCTGTTATCATTAAAAATCAATGTCAGCTTAACACTTAGTTACCCCAATATTTGTTTAAATATATGAAGTACTTTTTATTTACTATTGATAATTATTTGATCAATCCACTGGCATAGTTAAAATTAAATGAGCATGGCAGAAATTTAATTCACAATTAGAAAAACGAAACACATTTTTAAAGACCTTTAAAGAAAGAAGCTTTTATCTTTCATCTAGATTTTTAAGGAATAAAAAAACGAAGTATGGGTTCGCCAAAAAGTTAGTTCGGGTAACATCTTACAGAAAAACCCAAACGAACTTTTTGGCCAACCAAGTACATTTTCTACAACCATTACCATACTCTTTCTTTCTTTTTTTAATTGGGGTATAGTTGTTTTACAATGTTGTGTTAGTTTCTACTGTACATCAAACTGAAGTTCTTATGTTACTCTTTGCACCATTTCCCCTTTTAGAATTATGCAAGAAAATTATAACAATTATTACAAAGGAAAGGCATACACTATTTTCATGGTTAATTAGTTTCAATTCATACTTTTACTTCAAATCAAATCAAATAGCTAAACTTCTATATACAACTTTTTAAACTTTTCACTTGAATTGCTATTCTTCAAATGCAGGGCAAGTTGCATTGACCTTATCCGTAATTTCACAGAGGTTATTAGATTCATTAGTAGCAAAATAGATGCATCTGCAGGGTCTAGAGCAACAACAGCATATCTGGAAAGTGACATGACTGAATCAATTCTGGTGAGGGATATGTATTATTTAGAAAAAGACAGCTCAAATAAATGAAGCCTGCTCTACGTGTAGAACATGTGGCCCTCTGGAAGAAACAGGATACCTGTGATACAGAGTGAGGGCTCCTGAGGTATTATAGCAGTTTGTAATCGCATTAGTCAGCCCACAAGAACTAAAGCATCTAATTACCTGCTCATAAGGAAACTGAGAAGTTGAGTATTATATGAACAAGCCATGTTCTTTTATCAGACAATATAAATCTATGATGAAAACAAAAACTAAGATTACACACTTTATTCAAATCAGAAGAATAAGTGTGTATACCTAGATTTCTCCACTGTACCATTAATCCAACAAGGTTGTGCTCTGGACACTGCAAGCAACAAAGCTCATTGCCTGATGGGATGAAGGAAAGGGCCAGAATTGTAGAATTTAGGCCAGCCTATTTTACTATTTCCAGTTCATAAAAATCTTTGGAAAAAAGTGAAGCCACAAATGCAAATTTCATCTGTGTTGTCATGAGAATCCCCTAAAGACATTTAATATTTGAAATTAAAGGGCAAGTTAAAATTAATTTCAAAAAATTGAAGTTAAAGAGAGTCTCAAATTGGAAAGTTGATGAACAGCTAGCAACTAAAGACTCCAGTTATTTCCAACTAACATGTTAGTTAATAAAATCATATTTTAAAGAAATAGAGGATACTATGGTATAAATGAAGTCACATTCCCTACGAGTTTCTCAGATTTTTCTCAGTTTGAATTGTGTTTTAATTTTGCATAACTGTTCTTAAAGTAGAAACATCAGGATGTTTATAAATTGTCGAGAGTCTTCATTATTTGAGTAGGTCAGTTAATACAAAACCAAAACCAAAACCTGCACTAAAAATAAACTAGTTCCTCCAAGAAGACCCAGTATTCCTGGGTCTAGAAGTGAGTACATAAACCCCAGAACTGTCTGAAACTATTGAGTATTATGGGGACATTGGGCAATGTTCTTTTTTTAATTTTTTTAAAATTTAATTTTATTTTTGGCTGCGTTGGGTCTTCATTGCTGTGCGCGGGCTTTCTCTAGTTGTGGTGAGTGGGGCTATTCTCCGTTGCGGTGCGTGGGCTTCTCATTGTTGTGGCTTCTCTTGTTGTGGAACACGGGCTCTAGGTGTACAGGCTTCAGTAGTTGTGGTGCACGGGCTTAGCTGCTCTGTGGCATGTGGGATCTTCCCGGCCAGGGATCAAACCCATGTCCCCTGCATTGGCAGGCATACCCTTAACCACTGCACCACCAGGGAAGGCCCTGGGCAATGTTTTGACTCAAATGGGGAGGAAAGTAATCAACACTTACTGGGTTTCTCAGGTGTGGTGGGCTTTCTGTAGATAGGTTATTTCATTTTAATCTTCCTAACAGTCCTATTAGGTTATTACCCCTGTGTGATAGCTAAGGAAACAGAAACTCAAAGGCTTTACAGCTAACCAATGACAGAATTTGGATTGGGCATATCTGACCACTAACTCAATGCTCTTTTTGCTATTCTCTGCTGCTTTTATGCTGTTTCATGATAACTGCTAAAATTCAGGCAAGGACTGCCATTAGTTCTTTGAATGTGGAGACAGAATTGAGATTTGCCACATGGCTTTAAAGAATATTTCTGTTAATACCAGTGTTCTCATATACTTGGTCAAAGCTAGTGACTCTCACAAGTGCTTCAAACTGTTCTTTTCAATGAATAAATTTTATTAAACTGTTTTAAATTTATATTAATACTAAAATTTATATTCTTGAACTGATAAACTAGGTGACATAATTATCAACATAAAATCCAAGTGCTTCTCTTTTAAAATTTTTAAAAATGAAGAATTCCTCCTATAGACCATTCAGCAGCATAAAGGAAATAACACAGAAGAAGGCTATGTATAAGAAAACAGGGCAAGTCAACATAAACAGGTCAAGATCTACATAAAAGTTTACTCCTGTATCTAAATGGTAGGCATTTGAGGGGATATTTTGGTATTATCCTCTTATTATTATCCAAACAGAGAATTCGTGCCCCAAAGAAGAAAATCTTATTCTCCTGAGAGGGTTAAAAAAATACTATTTGAAATAAGACAAGGACTTAGGGAAGATGAATTGTACTTGATCATATTATACATGTTGGGTATCTACAGATCAGCCTTATAGCAGCTTCAGGTATCCAGGATGATTCAAACTTCAAAGTTGCTCACCTTCCCACATACCCCAATCTTTCCCATGGTCCCACTCTGAGGCACAAATGAGATTTAACACAATGACCACCCTTGAACAGAAAGTTGTAAGAAAAATAAAAAGGACTCAGAGAGAATAAATGGTAGCTCATGATTGATCACAAGGAAAAGAGCATGCCAACTGCCAAATGATGTCCATAAACAGTCAGCTGTGTGGAACTAAAGTGAGGATTCTCTGGAGAAGTGGCAGAAACCAAAAGAAAACCAGAGAGAAAACACTGAGGTGGAGGGGTGGCAGCAGGACAGAGGTTAGAAGTGGAGCACTATCTTGGCAGCAAAGTCAGCACTAAAATTAGACAGAGAGAATTTTTAAAGATTCAATGTAGACTATGGGCAACTATCACTTCTTTGTATAATGGAGTTTTGGATGTCCATAAAAAATTTTCATTAATTTTAAGCCTGCATAGAAATTTCAACCCTTCATCTTTAGAGAAAATCTCTACTTCAATAATGACAAATAATTGAGCTTTATCTATATTGCCATTGATTGGCATGAGAGTATTACAGCAAATAATTCATTGTGTGGAAAAATTAATATAGCTTTATATACAGCATAATATATATCCTTAAAAATAGCTCCAACTCCATGTAATTGGATTTAATAAATTCTCAGCTCAGATTTAAGCACTTTGAGGGCAGGGCTCATGTCTTGTTTATTGAGGTATCCCTAATACTTAGTACATTGGCTAAGATCTAGTGAGAATTTATAAATATTTGTTGAATATTTATTATTTAATTTAAAGAAATATTTATTATTTAAAGCAATAATTTAGAGAGTGTCATACAGAGTGAAGTCAGAAAGAGAGAAGCAAATATATAATAACACATATATGTGGAATCTAGAAAAATGGTACAGATGATCTTATTTGCAAAGCAGAAATAGAGACATAGATGTAGAGAACAAACTTATGGATACCAAGGGGGAAAGGGGAGGGAGAAATTGGGAGACTGGGATTGACACATATACATTATTGATACTATGTATAAAATAGACAACTGATGGGAACATACTGTATAGCACAGGGAACTCTACCTAATGCACTGTGGTGACCTAAATGGGAGGGAAGTCCGAAAGGGAGGGGATATCTGTATGTGTATGGCTGATTCATTTTGTTGTGCAGTGGAGGCTAACACAACATTGTAAAGCAACCTACCCTAATAAAAAATTAATTAAAAAAATAAAATTATTTATTATTTAATTTAAAAATATTTGTTGAATTTATTTCATGTAGGATATCAACTCATTTGGAAATGTTGACAAATCTGTGATTTAGAAATTAAATTTGAATTGGAGACCTATTCATTTGATTGCTTGCACCATTTAAAGTTATTTGGTTTTTTTCCCTAAATATTAACTGTGTCAATTTACTCACAGTCCTTGTTTCCAATAAAACAGAAATTGCATTAAGTAAAATGCTAATTTTTATGAGTAACCAGTGACTAAAGTAAAACAGAATTTAGTAGGCTTATGAGATAAGTAATGATAAATGGTACTAAATTTAAAACTTAAGATTTCAAGGAAATGTTTAAAATCATACAGTCTATTTTCAAGGATCCACAGTAATTGATGAAATTTTATTCATTCTTTCCTCAATAAAGTAGGAGGAACAGGCATCTTCAAAATTTTGTGTCACTTTAAAAAGAATCCATAATTCTGCCTTGTTTCTGACTCGCTGAAAAACTAGCAGTCTCATTACCTCTCTACAACCCAATCCAGCTAGTTCTTACCTAGCAGGCAGAGAATAACTAGCATTGAGGTGGGCTCTATGGAAGAGATTAAAGATCAGAAGAAACGTTTCTTAGTTGGGAACAGTGGATCATCTAGAAGCTAAGATGAGCCAATCTATATCAAGGCTGGGTCACATACCAGATGCCCTCCCTCCTACTATTTTTATGTCTTAATCACAAACTTTATAAAGGGTTTATTCTTTGTTCTGCAAAGTAGGAATAAGGATATAAAAGAAGACTGAGGCTTATTTCTGTTGATGGCAGTAAAATGAAATAGTCAGCATTAATGTTTTATTCAATTAGCCTCTCATCTATAGAAAGAGATACAGATAAGAGAACATTATTTATAAAGTGATTATTTATGATTGTGGAATTAATGCAAGATATATACTCAGGCATAACCTCTCCCTACAAGGGTCCACACTAAAATTTTGAACCTCTCCATCAAAAGTACTCCTACTACTCCAGTGTTCTGTGTCCTAGTCAATGGCTCCACCATTCAACCAGTTACTCAAGACCTTGACTCCTTTTATTTTTCATCCTGTGTAATTAATTCTCAAATTCTATCAGCTATACTTTTCAAGTACCTCTGGAATATGTCAATCCTTCCCCCTCCTTCTATTATTATTTTTCATCTGGACTACTTCCTCTCCATGGTGAACAGGGTGGTGTAATTACCTTAATGTACAGGAATATATACACTCTATACCTCTCTCTCTCTCTTTCTCTCCATATATATATTCAATTTGATCCAGGAGATAAAAACAGTTTAAAATGAAGCATGAAACTTTTAAATCTACTCATTACTATATTTTTCATTGAGATAACTACCATAATTATGAACTGATTGCCAGCTCTCCTATATTCAGAAACATTTGATTGTTAAGATACTGATAGGAATTATGGACCAGCCATTTGTACGAAGTCCATGTTTAACAATGCATTATTCTGGAAATGGTTAATCAAGCATGAGTGAAGTCATCCTTCCTTTGTCAAAGAAACTCCACATCAGAGCACCGTGTACTTTACTGAGTCACTTCCAAACAGTCAATGGAACACAATCCATTTTAAAATTAAGAGGGTTGGGCTGGATGCAAGCGAACATACCTTACCATACTGCTCTAAAATACCATGATTTTTTTCCTTCATTTTCTGACTTATATAACAGCATCTCAAAATACTTGGGTCAGACTCTATACCAAATCTAGCCATCATGTGCACGGGCATCTTATTATGCAAAGAACCCCTAGAGTTTCCCTGTAACAGGGAAAGGCATGTCCCATCTCTTTTCTACACCTGTGCTCATAACCAAATCCCTCTTCTGGTAACCTATTCTGGGACTCTGCTCTCCCATTTATTACCTCTACCATCTAAGCCCAATTCATTTTTAAATTCATTAAAATAAATTCATGTACACGGTTAAGAGAAATTCATGTACATGGTTTTAAGAGAAAAACTGTTTTAGAAGGTTCATAACAGACCAGCTGCTCTCTAAGGCCTGCTGTGCAGCTATCATCCTGAGATTTCCCTTGCATTCTGGATTCCATATTTCCCTCTGTTTCCCTCCTTCATTTAGTGAAGCGCATCTCTAGTAGCTATGTGAGAATACACAGAGATCATTTTTTGAGGTCTTGTATGACTGAAAATGTTTTACTTTTTCTGTCAATTGAATACTAATTTAGCTGGGAAAGTAGCAGCGATACAGAAACAATTTATTGTCAGAATTCTAAAGTTACTAATTTTTTGTCCTCCAGCACTGCTGTTAAGAAGTCTGACACCATTCCGATCCCCGATGTGCAACACTGGGCGTGGGGTCCTCTGGAAACTTTTACACCTTTTTTTAAAATTACAGTGTTCTAAAATGTCATGATGATTATGTGCCTTGTTTGGTTTTGTTTGCTAAGCATTTGAAGGGCTTTTATGAATCACAGTCTTCAATTCTGGGAATTTTTTATTATATTATTTCTTTGATAATTTCCTCCCCTCTATTTTCTCTTTTCATACTTTCTAGATCTACTATTATCCAGATATTGGACCTTCTGGCCTGATTCCTTCTTTCTTTCTTCTTTAAAAAATATATTCTCTTTATTTACTACCTCCTCGTTCCCCATCCAGCTCATGAGGATACCGTAAGAAAAATGTTCATTTCTAATTTTTAAAATTAAAGTCTACCTTACATACAGTAGATCTCAGGAATCTTTAATTGCAATTAGATAAAATTTTACATCTATATATACCCACAAAACCGCTACCAAGATCAAGATATAGAACACTTCTAACATCTTATAAGATTCACTTGTGACCCTTCCCTGTCAATACCCTGAAGCTTTAAGGAAATCACCATATTCACCCGTATTACCATCAGTTAGTTTTGCCTGTTCTTGAACTATAGTATGTACTATTTCATGTCTAGTTTATTTCTCTTAACAAATGTCTGTGAGATTCATCCATGTTGTTGTATGTAATACTATTTCACTCCATTTTTAATTGTTGTGTAGTATGTCACTGAGTGAATATACCAAAATATATCCATTCTACTTCCTATGGACATTTGGGTTATTTACAATTTGGGAATACTATGAATAAAGCTACAATGAATAACTTACAAACTTGTCTTCTATGGCATATTTATCTTGGGTATATATTTAAAAGTAAAATTGATGGGTTGTAGGATAGGCACGTGATTTATATGTTTAGCAGAAATCCCCACTGGCAATACCTGGAACTGTATGTTTGTTTTTTCTTAATTTTAGTCATTCTGGTTGATGAACAGTTGTATATCGTTCTGGTTCACATTCATTTTCAACCTTCTTTAATCTAGGTTCCATAGTCACCAAGTAGCCACCAAAACTACTTTTCAGTCCTCATCCTACTTGATCTGTTTGATATTTCATGTTATTGGCATGCCTTCCTTTGCACTTGCTTGCTCCTAAATCTCTTCCTTATGTAACATAAAGATTTCATTCTTCTGAATCAGAGTCCTGGATTCAAATTTTAATATTACCATCACCTAACAGTGATGTCAGGTAAGTTATTCAACTTTCTGAACTTCAGTATCTACATCTTTAAAATTATATTTATCTTGTGGGGTCGTTGTGAAGAATAAGTTATAACACATTTAGCATATCTCAAACTTTTCTATTCATGTACCTCTTTTGGAGAAGAATATGCTTGTCTGACTCTTCTTGGGAAGTCTGGGGCTGTATCCTTGACAAAGACTTCTTTTGTGTGTGTGTCATACTTAATCCTAAATACTATGTGAATTTACATGTTGCTTAACATCATCATGCTTATTTAACTTTAACTACATATTAATTTTATTATGCTGTACAATAACATTGATGATGTAGGAAGATAGGACAGACATATGGGTTCTCATTCACCCTGCAACACTGTCCTCCTTATCTGGGGGATAAATATACCTGTGACAAGAATAGACTACCATGACCTTCTCCATGCTGTTTCAGAACCTGCATTCTCTTCCTCTTACCTCTATTAAATACTGGTATTTTAGGCCTCCTTAGAATACTAAAGAAAAAGAAAGAAAGAAGAAAAATCTGTCTTTTGAATAGGAAGAAATTTAGTTCGTTGGCCAGGTAAGGCCTAGTACCATTTTGCTTAGGAATTTTGGAATTGCATTTTTAAAAATAAAAGGGGAGCTTGTGCTAGTTTCAATAGTGTCACCCCAAAATTCAGATCTACCTGGAGCCTCAGAAATTGACTTTATTTGGAAGCAGGGTCTTAGTTTAGATGAGATCATACTGGCTTAGAGTGGGCCCTAAATCCAATGACTGGTATCCTGATAAGAAGGCCATATAGGGACTTCCCTGGTGGTTCACTGGGTAAGACTCCATGCTCCCAAAGCAGGGGGCCCAGGTTCGATCCCTGGTCGGGGAACTAGATCCCATATGCATGCTGCAACTAAGAGTCCGCATGCCACAACAAAGAAGTCCACGTGCCACAACTAAAACCTGGCATAGCCTAAATAAATAATAAAATAATAAATACGTATTAAAAAAAGAAAGATGAAGACAAATAGACACACAGAGGGAAGAAGCCCATGTGATGATACAGGCAGAAACTGGAGTAGTGCAGCTACAAGCCAAGGAATGCCAAGGATCGCTGGAAATCACCAAAAACTACGAAGAGGCAAGGAAGGATTCTTCCCTAGAGCCTTTAGAGGGGGAACAGTCCTGCTGACACTGTGATTTCAGATTTCTAGCCTCCAGAACTGTGAGAGAATTAATTTCTGTTGTTTTAAACTGCCCAAGTTGTGGTACTTCGCTACAGCAGCCCTAGGAAACGAGTACAGGCTCCACTTTAGATGGGAAGGTCATGGGAGGCCTCTTTGAAGAAGTGACATTTCAGCTGTCCTCTTAGAGACAAGAGAGTGGCAGTCAGGTAAAGGTAAGAGAGGTTTTGCAGGCCAAGGAAACACAGCATGTGCCATGGCCCCAGGATGGAGAAGAGTCTGTCAGGTTCAGTAAGCTGAATGATTTGTCCAAGGTCATAAAGCCAGGAAGAGAAGAACTGAGACTTGGTTCCAAGACTTCTAATTCAAAGACCAGGGCTTAAAGCTTTCCTACTACATCCCAGATCTCAGAACATCCACAGAACAACCAACCAACCAGCCAACTCACCCACCCATTCACCCCTCACTGTTCAATTTTATTCGCAATTAAAAGTGAAGTATGGCTAGAGGCAGGCAGAGCAGATATTGCTGACAAAGGACATTTTTATGAGGGACAGGAAAAGGCTAGTATTAAAGAGGTACTCTATAATTTTCCCTCCAGGCCAAGGCACCCTCAAGAAACACACGTGAAAACTAGCTTAATCAGTCTCCAAGTCTTGGTGATTATTTGTAGGTCCTCGTTGGAGAAGGGGCAGAAAAGGCTTCCTGGAGACTGTAGCTCTCTCCTATTCAAAACCACCTAGAGGCAACCATTGTGAAACCTTCCTGAAATATTCATCACTTTCTCTGGCCTGATGAAAAAGCTGCAAGGCTCACCTTTTCCTACACAAATTGTAGGTGTAGTGTTATAGGCTGAAATCAGCTTCCAGGTAGGTTTTGTTTGATCTGCTTAGTGTTTTAAAAATCTGGATATTTCACACAACAGTTCAGATACTCAATTTTTCTTAAAAAGTCAGAAGTCTTTGCCACAGGGAATGATTGGTCTGAGTTGGAAAACGGCTTCCACTTAGAAAGGGCATGCAGTTACGGGTTACCACAGTCCCTAGAGACTCACTTAAACAGCTTTTCTGGTCTCTTGCAGGCATTTGGGTTTGTGAGCCTTGCTCCGTAAAGATAAACTTTACAATCTTCAACCTGACCCCAATTTATCTGTACACTTAAACTTCTCACTCGTCTCAAACTCAGAACCTACTATTAACTCTGAGAAATTCCTCAACTCTTCTGTAAATATTTCATATTCATTTCCCCTCCTCATCTCTCTTTTAGTCAAATCTACCCTCCGCCAGGGAACAACATAAGTTATGGCATCTTCTCCAAATATACCTGGCCCACTATTTTTCTAGAATTAACTCCTTATTGTGTCTGCTTCTTAGAGTTTTCTTAACTGAATGCTGACTGGCATTGCTAGTTAATTGTCAAGTACATGTATTTAAGCTAAAGATTATATAGGGTCATCATGAATGTGTTTGCTATCATCTTAGCACTTAACACAATACTCGTGGTTAGTTCCATAAACTGCTTGACGAGTGAATGGTGTTAGTGGCTTGGCTAGTTAATAATTCTAATTATTCACTCTTTGGATTAGATTAGCTAGGCTTCTGGCTTCACCCTCTTACTTCTAGACAATTCCTTACTTGATGGGTATCTATCAAAGAGTAGGGAGAATAAAAAGAAGGGTATGGTTTTCTCGTGAATGCTCTAACATAAGGCTTTATGAGGAGAAAGGTTGAAATCAATGGCTAAAATAAGATAATTAGATTACCTAGGATTTTTGTGATCACAATTACCATGGAAAAATAAAAATCAATTTCATCATCGTATTTTAGCTTCCAAAATCGTTATAACACTATGAGCTCATCCTGGATGGCTTCTACAAAATGCAATGTCAAATTAGCTATGGGTTTTATTTCATATGCACCTGAATTTAGACCACCCTTGATCTGCATGAGAGTCTGCTCTGAAGTCACATCTTTAAATTCCTAAGATATGTGCGTGGCTGAGAATAGGGGTTAGACCGTTCACCCAGTTCCGTCTCTTGTATTTTCAGTTAGGGGACCATGCTGGCAGTGACTCCTAGAGTGGAAACCGTCTAGCAGGTTTTAAATGGTTTTGGAGTGTTGCCTAGTAGTAGTAAGACCAAAATTAATGAGACAGAACTGATTTGAGAATGATGAGTTTGAAATATACCAGAAGCCCCATAGCCACACTCTTGCCCACTCAATTTAACTCACTCCTAAAGGTCATTCTCATTTTTAAAAATAGCTATGTGTATCACACATTTTTACAAGACTGATCATTTACCATCAACCAATTTCATTTCCTTAAAATCTTTTGTGACTATCCTCACAGAGGGTTATAAGTGATTTCCTGTCTGTTGATTGATGGCAAATGGGCGTCAATGATGCACAGTCTACAACATTGCAATTAGACATCGTCTGAAGTGAAGTTTCATTTGCTTTGCATGGTGACGTCTGCTTTTACAACATTTAAAAGAAGTGCTTTTACTTGGCACAGCCTGCTTAGGAATTCTCTAGAAGCAGGTTCTATTAATATTTTGCTTTTTTTTTTTTCTTTTCCTCAGGAAATGTTCAAAACTAAGGATTCCCTTTTATCAGTATTCATATTCTGCTCTAAACAGGACGGGGAGAAAAGGGCAAATCCTCGGGGGGAAAATGTAGACAGCTCTGCTCTAGCGCAAACAGCTATTTCTGTGTTTCTTTCACGGAAGAATAAGAAGTTTGTGAGAACATGATGCCCGTAAACACACATTTAAATGAGAGCTTCTAAATGGCCTTCACAGCAAACCTTGAAACGAGCCCAGGCTGAATGAATGTAATTCCCCTTCTGCGCCTTCCTCCTCTCTGTGGGTCCCACCTCGGCTCTCCCTGTCATTACCAACTAGTGCCGGTTCAAACTGGCTGGCTCCAGTCTCTGCATCATCCTTCCTCTCCTTCTCTGGGCTTTTGTTTGAGTTAGAACAGAGCATGGCTTTTTGCTTCCATGTAGCCTGTGCAATTAACCGCCAAACTGAAACACCTCACTGAATAACCTATTAATGTCTTAATTATCTGAAAAGATAATATTAATCTAAAGCAAATATAACTGCATCTTTACTGTTTATTATCAGACATATTTGTATTTCCTCTATTCTCCTGATTCTGTATAAGTCATTCAGTATAATTGTTCTGTTTGCTTGCTTATAAAGTCCTACAGAAATATTTACATAAAGAATTTGTAAAGAATCCAAGGAAAGTTCATTCAAATATCCTAACTTTTTCTGTTTTCCACTGGACAGACAGAAAGAGTAAACAGAACAGTCCTGAGTCATCCAACAAAGGGAAAATGGAAAAATGTCACTGATACAGTGGCATTATTTTAAGCAATGCACTGGTTTTAGAATCAATTATTTGAAGCACAGAATATGTGCCCAATCTGTAACAATACCTGTGGGAAGGAAACTCTGGCAAAGCAATTTCTGTTTTTGGAATAAGAATATGTCTCTCTCTTTTTTTTAACATCTTTATCGGAGTATAATCGCTTTACAATGGTGTGTTAGTTGCTGCTGTATAACAAAGTGAATCAGCTATACATATACATATATCCCCATATCCCCTCCCGCTTGCACCTCCCTCCCACCCCCCCATCCCACCCCTCTAGGTGGTCCCAAAGTACCGAGCTGATCTCCCTGTGCTATGTGGCTGCTTCCCACTAGCTATCTATTTTACATTTGGTAGTGTATATATGTCCACACCACTCTCTCACTTCATCCCAGCTTCCCCTTCCCCCTCCCTGTGTGTTATTATCAAAATTCAAAGGAAATAAAAGCAAGTTAAAGCATAGAAACAGTCTGTTCTGAGAGCAGAAATAAATGAAATAGAAACAAAGAAAACAACAGCAAAGATCAATAAAACTAAAAGCTGGTTCTTTGAGAAGATAAACAAAATTGATAAACCATTAGCCAGACTCATCAAGAAAAAGAGGGAGAGGACTCAAATCAATAAAATTGGAAATGAAAAAGGAGAAGTTACAACAGACACCGCAGAAATACACAAAGCTTCCTAAGAGACTACTACAAGCAACTCTATGACAATAATATGGACAACCTGGAAGAAATGGACAAATTCTTAGAAAGGTAAAACCTTCCAAGACTGAACCAGGAAGAAACGGAAAATATGAACAGACCAATCACAAGTAATAAAATTGAAACTGTGTTTAAAAATCTTCCAACAAACAAAAGTCCAGGACCAGACGGCTTCACAGGTGAATTCTATCAAACATTTAGAGAAGAGCTAACACCCATCCTTCTCAAACTCTTCCAAAAAACTGCAGAGGAATGAACACACCCAAACTCATTCTATGAGGCCATCATCACCCTGAAACCAAAACCAGACAAAGACACTACAAAAAAAGAAAATTACAGAACAATATCACTGATGAATATTGATGCAAAAATCCTCAACAAAATACTAGCAAACAGAATCCAACAACACATTAAAAGGATCATACACCATGATCAAGTGGGATTTATCCCAGGGATTCAAGGACTCTTCAATATACGCAAATCAATCAATGTGATACACCATATTAACAAATTGAAGAAGAAAAACCATATGATCATCTCAATAGATGCAGAAAAAACTTTTGACAAAATTCAACACCATTTATGATAAAAACTCTCCAGAAAGTGGGCATAGAGGGAACCTACCTCAACATAATAAAGGCCATATATGACAAACCCACAGCAAACATCATTCTCAATGGTGAAAAACTGAAAGCATTTCTTCTAAGATCAGGAAAGAGACAAGGATGTCCACCACTATTATGCAACATAGTTTTGGAAGTCCTAGCCACGGCAATCAGGGAAGAAAAAGAAATAAAAGGAATACAAATTGGAAAAGAAGAAGTAAAACTGTCACTGTTTGCAGATGACATGATACTATACATAGAGAATCCTAAAAATGTCACCAGAAAACTACTAGAGCTAATCAATGAATTTGGTAAAGTTGCAGGATACAACATTAATGCACAGAAATCTCTTGCATTCCTATACACTAATGATGAAAAATCTGAAGGAGAAATTATGGAAACACTCCCATTTACCACTGCAACAAAAAGAATAAAATATCTGGGAATAAACCTACCTCGGGAGACAAAAGACCTGTATGCAGAAAACTATAAGACACTGATGAAAGAAATTAAAGATGATACCCACAGATGGAGAGATATACCATGTTCTTGGATGGGAAGAATCAATATTGTGAAAATGACTATACTACCCAAAGCAATCTACAGATTCAGTGCAATCCCTACCAAATTACCAATGGCATTTTTTATGGAACTAGAACAAATCATCATAAAATTTGTATGGAGACACAAAAGACCCCGAATAGCCAAAGCAGTCTTGAGGGAAAAAAACGGAGCAGGAGGAATCAGACTCCCTGACTTCAGACTATACTACAAAGCCACAGTAATCAAGACAATATGGTACTGGCACAAAAACAGGAACATCGATCAATGGAACAAGATAGAAAGCCCAGAGATAAACCCACACACCTATGGTCAACTAATCTATGACAAAGGAGGCAAAGATATACAATGGAGAAAAGACAGTCTCTTCAATAAGTGGTGCTGGGAAAACTGGACAGCTACATGTAAAAGAATGAAATTAGAACACTCCCTAACACCATACACAAAAATAAACTCAAAATGGATTAGAGACCGAAATGTAAGACCAGATACTATAAAACTCTTAGAGGAAAACATAGGAAGAACACTCTTTGACATAAATCACAGCAAGATCTTTTTTGATCCACCTCCTAGAGTAATGGAAATAAAAACAAAAATAAATAAATGGGACCTAATGAAACTTCAAAGCTTTTGCACAGCAAAGGAAACTACAAACAAGAGGAAAAGACAACCCTCAGAATGGGAGAAAATATTTGCAAACGAATCAACGGACAAAGGATCAATCTCCAAAATATATAAACAGCTCATGCAGCTCAATATTAAAGAAACAAACAACCCAATCCAAAAATGGGCAGAAGACCTAAATAGACATTTCTCCAAAGAAGACATACAGATGGCCAAGAAGCACATGAAAAGCTGCTCAACATCACTATTAGAGAAATGCAAATCAAAACTACAATGGGGTATCACCTCACACCAGTTAGAATGGGCACCATCAGAAAATCTACAAACAGTAAATGCTGGAGAGGGTGTGGAGAAAAGGGAACCCTCTTGCACTGTTGGTGGGAATGTAAATTGATACAGTCACTATGGAGAACAGTATGGAGGTTTCTTAAAAAACTAAAAATAGAATTACCATATGACCCAGCAATCCCACTACTGGGCATATACCCAGAGAAAACCATAATTCAAAAAGACACATGCACCCCAATGTTCATTGCAGCACTATTTACAATACCCAGGTCATGGAAGCAGCCTAAATGCCCATCGACAGATGAACGGATAAAGAAGTTGTGGTACATATATACAATGGAATATTACTCAGCCATAAAAAGGAATGAAATTGAGTCATTTGTGGAGACGTGGATGGATCTAGGACTGTCATACAGAGTGAAGTAAGTCAGAAAGAGAAAAACAAATATCGTATATTAACGCATGTATGTGGAACCTAGAAAAATGGTACAGATGAACCGGTTTGCAGGGCAGAAGTTGAGACACAGATGCAGAGAACAAACGTATGGACACCAAGGGGAGAAAACCGTGGTGGGGTGGGGATGGTGGTGTGCTGAATTGGGCGATTGGGATTGACATGTATACACTGATGTGTATAAAATTGATGACTAATAAGAACCTGCAGTATAAAAAAAACAAAGAAAAACAACAAATACTAAACTTTCTTTGGGTTATTTGTATGGAAATATGTTAATATAAATGTTTCAGACATTACATGAAATTTCTAAAAATCTTATGTTCTGGTATAATGTTATAAGTCATAATTCTAGTTATTACTTTAAAATGTATATCTCAGAAATAACTAAATTTCCTTGTCAATTGCATTATTATGAACTTTCATCAAATCTTTAACCGTGGTCATTTTTAAATCTTTTGTCATTTACAGACAGTTCTGGGTGTACTCTGATGCTTTCACAAAAATGTTCCTATAAAATGGTTTCATCTTCAAGGAATTCATGGAAAAGACTCTGACAAGTACAGGTTTCTGGTAACTGACTATACTGCTGAACTGAATGAATAAGCATTTTCAGAACTCTAATGGAAAAGTGATGAATTCATAAAAGTGCTAACAAAAGATCAAGATTAAAAAAATTAATTACATGGGACTGAGTAAACTGATGAGGATGATTATAATTTTTGTGACTTTCTGTTTGAATAAAAAAAAAGAAATAGTCTGTTCTGATAAAATAAAAATTTGCATTATTTATAACACCAAATATCTGCCGCCCCATATTAACTGCAGTTCCCCTTCTAGTGCTGAGGATTCATACGCCAGCCTGTTGTGAGTGGAGTTCTGGCCTCAGGCTCCTGTATCTCTGGGCCTGTTGCAGCCGTGCATGGGCACTATGGGAAGATGAGGAGGCACAGAGGAACAGTAAGGGCACTGTGACAGGGTCGGTGACTCTTTCAGTCAAGGTTCCAGAGCCCCTCAGATGCTAACATACACCTGACAGATCTAATGGGATCTACCACATTAAACCAGGTGAGGGAATTGAACTTGGCCTAACAGCAGGCGTCACACGCTGGAAAGTGAACTTTTGCCTGCATGTGTGTTTTGCTTGGCCAGTACAGTGTTTTTAATAATCTGAATGTGAATGCCCCTAGGCAGCACCTGTACTACTCGGGTCCCCACTGTCACCATTCCCCATTGCCTTATATTTGTCTTCATTCACGTGACTGGCCCCTGAAGGCCTTAAAGTTTGTGACCTCACTTCAGAAACTGAGTCCTATGACCCAGCATCTCCACTGACCACATTCTAAAGCCGGCCTCCAAGCTCCTGACACATATTTTCCTCTCTATTTTAGGAATTTCATCTCAGAAGCAAATTCACTGTGACAATAGATACAACAATTATACATAATTGTGACAATATATACATAATCCTACACTGTCTGTCCCCAGTGTACACGTTTACAATTCATCAGAGCTTTGTACTAAAACTTAGCCAGTTCACCTGTGTATCGTCCCTTTGCCAGCAATGGACAAACTTGGAATAAGAAGTAACATCATCGAAATCATGGATGACTCATAAATTCAGAGTAAATGCCAACTAAACTTGGCTTTTGGAATTACCTTGCATTCTTAGAGAAAACTAAAAAATGATACAAATAATGTATTTTCCCTTTGTGAAACTGTTTGAATGCTGAGTGTGCTTCTGTATGTCACAAAATAAGAGCAGCTCATATTTTGGATAAGACAGGATCAGATTTATATCCACGTCCTTAAAGGACAGTCAGCGGAGGGTGGTAGATTTTTAGCCTATTTACATTCCTTTTCTGAAATAACTGCAGTTCTTCTGCTGTTCTGCTAGTCTGCAATAAATGCTAGGAGCTATTTACAGGAACAGGTCTTAAGAGAACAAAGTCAACAATGGTGTTTTGAAGGCCTAAGGAAAATCAGAATATCAAGTTGCATGCTTGGGAAATATGTTATTTCTGAACTCCATGAAGAGGTGAAGTGAGGTGAGGTGAGGTGAGGTGAGGTAAGAATGACAGGATCTCCTGCCTGTATGGGGAAATTCTAAAATGACGTCAGTGCTGAAGGATAAGATAAATGTGTCCAGTCACTCTTAAGCTCTCCAAGAAAATATTATTGTCTTTTTTTTTCATGAGGGTATAGAGAAATGGTCTAATTTACAGGGCTTTTGTAAGTATCATATGAAGTTAGGATGAGAAAGTACTTAAAAATCTAGAAATCACTATTCAAAATATTAGGTATTATGATTATTAAACAAAAAAAAAACAGAAAGGAAAAGCTATTCTTCTAACTGTAGAGCACAGTATCTAAATTTCCACTGAAAAGTTGTTTATCAATTCCAAATATTATTCCCACGTGAACAAGAAAATTTTTCTAAATTATTATTTTTTTCCACATGTACTTTCATATTACTTTATATCCTTGTCCTTTAAAGCATTTCATTCACAGTAACATTAATCTACAATATCTCTACAAGGCAGGAAGAAATTCAAATTGTAGGGAAGGTAAACAGTGAGCCTAAACAGGAATCCACATTTCCTGACCTTCAGTTTAGTGTTCCATCTGTTAGGCCCTGGTATTTGAATAATGAACTCAAATTAACCTAATTGTTATTGTTCAAAAATTCATTAATCACAGCAGCAAATGAACAAAATGAGTAAGTCAATGAAAACTAATACCTTAAAATTGCTTTTAAGTGTCATTCCTCACACAGCTAACTAATTAATGAGAGAAACTCTAATCCACATCTTGTACCTCATTAAAAATGGGACCCTTCTTTGATTACTATGTTTTAAAACATAATACCAAGGCTTAAACTGACAATACATTTTTCTTTCATCTTTTTAGTTTAACTTTGTTTTTCAAGCTAGAAGATTTCAATGTGGTTTTCTAAAAGTGGCACATTTAATTTTTAGACAAACAAAATATATTATCTATCTTTTCCTGGATTACCTTTATTTTAAGTCCATAACTTCCATAACTATAGCATTAGAATAACTGATAGCCTTCTACCACTGTAGATTTACAATAGAAAATATATGGAAAGACACAAGCATGTACAGATTTGGGTAGCTATTTCTTTTGTCAGTGTTCTAGGCACTGACAAGAAGAATCAATTGAGTTCCTCTAGATATAGCACCTGCGTAGAAAGATAATAAAAGTAAACCTAGAAGCACCGACTGCACTTCTCTTACCAATATAGTACATAATAACCAATCCCAGAATTATAACTTTCCTCAGTGTTTAGTGATTAATAAAAATGCTGCTTGATCAAAGCTATTATTAACAATAAGCTAGAATGTAAGCTCCAAGAAGTTAGAGACTTTATATGATTTGTCTGCTGTCATATGCCCATATTTTATGCATAGAACAGTACCTGGCATATAATAGGCACTCAATAAAATATTTGTTGAGTGAAAAATATTAGGGAATTAAGCAGAGGTTCTGGCTGAGGAAGCAGAGTAATATTATCCAGAGTAGATCACAAAAAGCTTTAATAGAAGTGTTCAGTAGGGAAGCCTTTAGTGAAATAATCTCTCTTTTGACAGTGAAACATTGCCAGACTTGCTGTTATACTTTCCCTCCAAAAAGCATATACTCTTCAATACTTATGGTAGTGTATTAAATTTGGCAACAAATTACAAGTCAAAACCAAGCAGTTCTAAAATTAAGTCAATCTAAATAAGAAACACTTCAAGGCAATCAAAGTGAATTTTTCGAAGCAATGAGTTCTACAACTAGAATGAAAGCCAGTAAATAAAAAAGTTACTTTTGCCTTAACTGACATTAAAAATTACTGAATGACAACTCAAAATTATTTCTTTATTTCTTCCTCTTGCTCCAACAAGCTGTTCGGGACTTCCAATTCAAGATGCACAATAGCATCACAGAGGAAAGTCCACTTTAAATACAGACCAACAATGGAATTTTTTTTTAAAAAGGGTGGGAAGAGTAAAAATTACAGCCAAGGTCAAATATAATCGAATATTTTAGTGAACTGGAAATGGATCAAAAATCAAGGGACTGGAAAGGTGCTGAAGTAGTGATCTTATTGGGCTATGGGTCTGGAAGTATGCTGAGACTTCAGAAATTTCAGCTCCTGTGGGATAAAGAGAAACTAAAATGTTTCACAGGAGATGGGGGACTGCACGTGGCATGTGTTGATGCCTCTCTAGCTCAACTTCCTGAAAACAGACTGAAACAGTTTCTGTCAACTGTCACCTGTGTTAGTGTTCTATGAAGCTGTAAGACTGGGTAAGCGAAAACACCAATACAGCCTCCTGACCAGAAACTGAGCCAAGTCATCATTTGGCTCCTAGATTAGACTGACCATATCCCCCATATTACTTTGTTATTGTAAGTCTGAGTTCCAGAATGGGGGCTCTAAGTGTTGGGTGGAAGCCACTGCAGTACTATTAGACGTGAAGAGATGATAAAGAAAACAAAAAACCTGCTACTCAAAATGAGACTGCCAACCAATATTTCAAAACACATGAATAAATCTAATGAAAATAAAGACAATCAATAAAATCAACTATTTGAATATAAATGTGCTCCAGATGAAATTAATTTCATGAAACAATCTGACAAAGATCTTAAGAGAGTAGGTTAACAATGGCCAGAATTAGTGCAGACAAAATTATCAATAAAAATAACGAGTCCACAAAATATACACAGAAAGGAAATATGAATAGGTAAATGTGAAAAAAATATAAACCTTGACATTTAAAAATACAGTTATTGAAATTAAAAGATGCAATAAATGGGATAATTTTAGGCTGGGATCAAAGAGTGAATTAATGAAAGGGCAGTAAATACTGAAAAACTCACCCAAAATACAGCACAGAAAGACAAGGTTAAAAGTTATGAAAGAATAGATAATATACTGGAAGGTATCCTAATATATCCTCCAGAAAAAGAGAATTGAACACGAAATATGTGATAAGGCAATTGCTGAGAATTTTTCAGAATTAAGGAAAAACATGTCATTAGTTGATATGCACTTCAAGTATAAGTAGAATAAATAAGGATAAATATAGACCTAAACATATTGTAATAAAACAGCAGAACTTTAAAAACTACCAGAGGGAGTAAAATACGAATTATCTACATTAGAATGACAGATAGGCAGCAACAGATGTCAAGAAACAATGAAGCGATATTTGCAAGGTGCCAAGGAAATATAACTCTTAACCTAAAATTTCATACTGACCCAAACTGTTATTCAGGAATTGAGGGAAAAATAAATATAATTTAGACATAAAAAGACTGAAATACTTGGCACCAACGTACTTACCAAAAGACTTATTAAAGTATATTCTTCTGGAACAAGAAAATCAAACTCATCAGGAAGGTATAATATACAAGAAACAAAGATAAACACAGCAAGTGTTTTGGCCACAGCAAATATGGGCCAAAATTTTTATCTATGTACTAAACAAATGATAATAATTCTTGTTGAAAAAATCCATAAACAAAACATTGATGACTTGTTTCAATTAGAAAGAGGACAAAAATAATAAATATAGATACTGTCAACATTTTCACAATTAAATATACATGTTAAAATTTATGAGGAAACATTAATACAATCCACAATTTCTAAATTATCAGAAAAAAATAAGAGGCTGAAGAGGGCATTATCAGTTCACCAGAAGATAGGGAAAGAGAAAAATTAAGAAGAAAAAAAAGATGATAAACAGAAAACATAAAATAATGCAGAAGTCATCCAATGTACCAGTAATCACAATAAATGTACACAGACTAAACTCACTTATTAAGAGACAGAATACTTGAATTTATTTTAAAAAATCAAGCTGGGCTTCCCTGGTGGCACAGTGGTTGAGAGTCCACCTGCCGATGCAGGGGACACGGGTTCGTGCCCCGGTCCGGGAGGATCCCACATGCCGCGAAGCGGCTGGGCCCGTGAGCCATGGCCGCTGAGCCTGCGCGTCCAGAGCCTGTGCTCCGCAACGGGAGAGGCCATAACAGTGAGAGGCCCTTGTATAGCAAAAAAAAAAAAAAAAAAAAAAAAAAAAAAAAAATCAAGCTATTAATTGTTTACAAGAATCTTATCTAAAACAAAAACACACAAAAGGCTGAAAATAAAATATGAAATACACTAAAAACAGGAACAAGACACTACCTTAGCAATAAGAAAATTGGACAAAATATAATTTAAAAGAAAAAAGCATTAAAAGGATAAAAGGGTATTTGTAATAGAAAAAACTATCAAAATACATGAAAAATATCAATGTAATCTTAAAACATATTTGGCAAAACCTGACAGAATTCAAAGGAGATAGTGAGAAATACCCAATCAAAATAAAAGATTTAAAACACTTTTATCAGATACTGATAGATCAAGCAGATAAAAAAATAGTAAGGATAGAAAAGGTGTGAACAAACAAGAAGTTTGACAAGTTAACAGAAAATATTCATAAAAACTACTATGTACAAGATTCCCACTAAAATCTCAAAAAAAAATTTTTCAAAATGATGTCATTTACACTATGCTTTTGACCCAGTATTACTAAATTAGGGCTCAGCAGGAAAATAAAAATAAAACATTTAAAACCTTTTTTAAATGTGCTCTCAAACTAATTAAAGAAGTTAAAATGAAAATCACAAAATATTTAGAACTAAATGAAGGTACCAAAATTTATTGTAAAGCTGCTACGGTGACACTGAAAGCTACATTTATAGCCTTAATTGCACATATTTACAAAACAAAGCTAAAAAGAGATAATTTAATTCAAAAGCTAACTAAAGATTTAAATGTAAATAAATTAGGTAGAAAAATAAATAATAAAAAAACTTACTGGAAAAAAAGCAGAGACAGTAACCAAAACCATAACCTTGTTCTTTGAAAATATAAATAAAATAGATAAACCTAGAGAAAGGTTTATCAAGAAAAGAGGCAAAAATAAACAATACTCGGTATGAAAAGGGGAAGATGTTTATAGGTAAATTGATAGCACTTTAAAAATAATAAAGAGATACAAAAATTCATATAGTAACAAATTTGAAAGGTATAGATGTAAATACAGATTTAGATACAGATAGAATGTAAGTGTCTGTGCATGTGAGAGAGAAAGAAAAGTACAATTTAAGCTGGAAATAAACAGATAATAAAATAATTAATAATCCAGTAACAATTAACCAAATTTGATCCACAATCCGTAATATCCTGGCCCAGAAGAAATCAAAAGGGTTGTTTGGAAGAACACTGTCTTCTGGCCACTGTCTTTCTCTACAACTTACAGTGATGATTCAGAAAGTTTAGGGTACAAAAGAATCACCTTGGAAATTTATTACAAATGCAAACTATCAATCTTCATCATCATGGGAGATTCTGAATCAAAAATTCTGGAACACCTGCATTTTAAACAACCATTCCTAGTCACCCTGATAGAGTCGGCCCTCCAGCCACCTTGCGAGAAACACTGCTTTAAGACATAAGACATTTGGACATCTATCTATAAAAGCTCAATATATCTTCCTAACTGTGGTGAACATATACCATAGGTGTGTGTATAGGGGTAAAGGTATAAATTCTGTGGTGCCTACAGAATTAGTAACTAAAAACAATAACAAAAGAACTATTAGAAAATCACATGCCCATGTTTTCCTGTTGAACATACAGACTATGAATTTCCAAAAGTTTCAAGAGCATAATCAATCTCTCCCCTCTATATAAGAGAACAAAACTTGCCCAGATAAGTTACAGCTACTCCCCTCAGTCCACTGCTAGCAGTTAGGGCCCAGGGATTACAGAAATTGGGAGTGAGTGTTACAAGGAGATGCAAAGTCCCAGTACTACTCACCCTTGAAGGGTGGTGCTTATAACTGCTCACTCTGAGGGAGAAGTGAAGACCTTAGTCTCCAACTCCAGAGCAGCTGAATGGCAGACATCTTGGGGATGCCAGCCAGCGTGTTATTGCCAATGGATCACCGCAGAGGACCAGACTGATGTCCCTGCCTTCCTTCCCCCGATGGTTTACAATTATAAGAGTCCCCAAGAACCTAAGTACAGCCACAGGAAAAAAGCCAAGGGAGATCAGAATTGCCAGATTAAGTTTCCACCTCCGCCCCAAGCAGAATGGGGCTCAATTCAGCTATGATCAAATAGAGTCATATTCCTTACATATCTGTGTGGGTGAACTGAGATTCACATCCTCGACATTCCAGGCAGAAGGACCCTAAATAAAACAGAAGGATTGGAGAGCCGGGCATTTACAGGAAATAGCAATCAGTTTGGCATTGCTTAAACAGTGGGTAAAGGAAACTGAATACCGAAGACTTTCAAACGTTGGATTCAAAAGTTCTGATTTTATGCTAAGTTACAGGGAACCATCACAGGTTTGGGAATTGGGAGCGTGCAGGCAAAGAAACACATTCTCAGAACTGCATTGAGAAACACAATTAATGGTAAAATGTATTTGATGGAGAAAACAGGAGACTGAGAGAACACTAAGTTGACTGACTCTTGCAATAATCAAAGATATGATTTTGATTGGGTGAAATATATATACAATATATATGTGTGTGTGCACGTGTGCATGCATATAAAACTCAAGAGATGACCTTCTAAATGAATCAGTCCCACAACGTCTCGGCCAAATTAACCCAGTATGTTCTGTCATTTAATCCTCAAAGCAAGTTGATACATAGGTCTCGTTATCTCCCAGTAACAGGAGGAAACAGCTTCGACAAAGTTACGGAACTTCCTCACATTCACGAAGAACCATTATCTCTTGCCTAGACCATTGCAAAAACGATTTCAACTAGTTTTCCTACTTTCATCCCAGCCCCATGTGGCCTAGACTCACCTCAGAAGTTAGACTCACCCTCTGAAAAGTTAGGTCAGATCAGCCCATTCTTCTGCACAAATCCCACCCGTGACATCCCGTCTCATTTGGAAGAAAATTCTACTAGGCCCTCTCACACCTCTCTGACTTCCTCTGCTACCACTCTCCTCCACACTCCAGGCCCAGGCTCTCTGACTCTTCCTAGAATAAACCACAGGACTGCTTGCTTTTCCTTTTATCCAGAATGTTATATGCATGACTTTCTTTCTCATTTCCTTCAGATCTCTTCTCAAGTAATACCTTTTCAGTGAGACCCTTCTGGCCTCTCTGTATAAAGTAGCTTAGCTTCTGCTACTCTCAACCTTTTACAAGTGCTTTACCCTTTTTTGTTGCAACCTGGAATGTACCCTTGTCACCACCACTACCAAATACAAACACAGGTAAAGGGATTTTGTCCTTATGATTGCTGCTCTAAACCAAGTCAGGAACAGGACCTGACACAGTCCGCGCTCAATAAATGAATGAATACCTGGAGCCAGGCCTCTAACTCTGATATAACAAATTTGAAAAATCATGCTTTTTAAGTAAACCAACCAATTTCAATTTGAAATGCATTTTAAATGTTCAGTTACAATCTTTGATAATAGAAATCTGAAACTATCTAAAAATTCAATAACTGCATTAATTACTATCTCTAAAACGCAGAGTGTGATTTTTTTTTCGGACATCACTAATAACTCTAGTTTAATCTTATATGCATCCTTATCACAAGGGGCCTGCCTATATCAGTCTGTGACCAGCAGTAATAAGACTGACCTTCACAAGCCACTAAGAAAATGTTCTCTATGGTCTGGTCATTCTCAACCGTATTTATGTTTGTGTATATATACTACACACCAATCTTACAGTCTCTGATGATTTTTTGAACCTGAAAGCTCTTCCTAACGCAAATCAATGTTTAATTTTTGTAACATTGCATGCTATTGTGGCTTAATATCCTCAACTCTTCACAACTGAGATAAACTTAGAGATCTATGTTTTTACCTAAGAGAAAAAAATACTGGGGAGAGAATCACTATTTTAAAGGTATTAATAGAACTTTTAGTGAACATGTGATAACAAAGAGATTGTGTTTTTCTAACAAATTAAATATCTCTGTCCAAAAAATAGCACCTAGGAAAACAGGCACCAACCAAAACATTTGGCAGTTTTTGTTATTGCTGCTTTAACAACAATAAAAAGACCTGTCTCCACTAGCAAACAGAGACTGCACGCAAACATCTTTAGTTTAGAAACAGAAACAGAAAAGGTGAATAAATACCCACAAGGTTTACTGGGGAAAAGTCTTCCGGGTGCTTTGAAAAGTAGAGTTTGGAAAGAGCGCCTCCTAGCGGGTAGACTTGTTCAATGTAGAAGTGACAAGATGGAAAAGTACCTTTCACGTGAAAATAAATGGGATATTTGGGAAATCATACCAATAAAGAAAAAAAACCTCACAGCCTTGCAAACTCATTTCCTAGCAAGTCACCACTTCCTTGAATTCTCTCACCTGTGAAAATGATTACATACAGATTTATCTATGAGGAAAATAAGCTAAACTGTCCAGCAATGCTTGAGAAATCCTTTCTAGCAAGTGGAAAATTTATAACAATTTGTGTGGTGAAGGAAAATAAAACCAAGTGAGTAAAGTGAAAACCTAAAGCTAGAGTTCTTTATGGTTCTTGCTGTTCTAACTTGGTACCTCTGCTCCTATGGACCACTTATTTTATGACCACTAAATATTCAATTAAGTGTTAAGATTTCAGGTGCTCAAATTTAGATCAGCAGTAAATTGCCAGTGATTTTTCTCAGTCAATATATAGCAAAGGTTTTCAAGCATATGCCTGTCCAGGAATAGTTATTTCATGTCTGCCCACCAGCTAGGAAACATACCTAATTATGAATTAATCAAAGAAGAAGGAATGGACAAATTATTAAAATATTTCTCTTAAGAACCTGTTGTCAATTGCATGTTGTTGAATGGTCTCTACTTTCCATATTTCAATTTAATCATTATATAAAATTTTGCTCAAAAGCACTGATAATACCAAAAAGTTATTTATTCTTAGCATTTGTGATTTTAAAAGACTTACTAATTTCTAAGTAGAATTGTATTACTCTTAGGAAATTAAACATTGTTGCCTAATGAAATTCATCGATTTAGGCAGCAATATAAGAACTGAACTAAAAAAAAAGACACTTGTTTTATAGAAGCTCCACTAAGTTAGCTAGCTATATTCTTGGACAAATGACGAACTTTTTGGATAATTGATTCCTTTCATATCACCCCTCCACTGTAAATCTGCACTGTCTCCCCATCGATGGTAAAATACAAGCTTCTTGGATACACGGACCTTCACGACTAGCTCTCGCTTACCAGTCTAGTTTCATCCCCACTTTGGCCTAATTTTACTTTACACTCACTCCAGTCATCTTCAACTGAACTTTGATCTTCTTCCTCCATCAACACAAGACAAATTCTGTCAGAGCTGCCTGCTTTTACCAAGGTTACTCTCTCTACTTGGACACACTGCAGCCAGTAGCTCCTCTTCCCCTCCTCCTCTGCTTCACCTATCAAAAGTCTACTAAGCTAATCTTTCAGTGATCAGCTGGGATGTCATCTATCCCAAGTCACCTTGGGATCAATGAAGTAGCCGTCTCTCTGAGCTCTCATGGCACCTGTTCATAAGTCATATTCTAGCACTGATACCCTGTAGTAAACCAATTTGTTTAGGGTTCTCCTTCTCAAAGTCAGGTTTTGTTTATCCCTAGCCCCCCTCAACATGCACTGCCCATAGTGGGTTCTCTGCAAGTGTTCATTGAGTTGAATAATCTATATTATATAGGGTCTCACATCATGAGAGAAACTTCTTCAAAACCCAGGAAAATTATTGTTATTAAACTTGAAACTACAATATATCCTCTTTTCCATTAAATGGAGTCATTTATAAAATTGCAAGACCGGACTTCCCTGGTGGCGCAGTGGTTAAGAATCCACCTGCCAATGTAGGGGACACGGGTTGGAGCCATGGTCCAGGAAGATCCCACGTGCCACGGAGCAATGAAGCCCGTGCGGCCACGACTACTGAGCCTGCGCTCTAGAGCCCGCGAGCCACAAGTACTGAGCCCACGTGCCACAACTACTGAAGCCCGTGTGCTAGAGCCCGTGCTCCGCAACAAGAGAAGCCCTCGCAATGGGAAGCCCATGCACCCCAACAAAGAGTAGACCCCACTCGCCGCAACTCGAGAAAGCCCGCGCAGCAACAAAGACCCTATGCAGACAAAAATAAATAAATAAAAAATTTAAAAAAAGAGTGCAAGACCAAGCTGATGAGGACAATAAAAATTATCACATGAGCAAAGGAGAATTATATTACCCACTCAGAAATGTGGACTCACGTAAATCTAAAAATAATTCTCTAACATTTAAAAATTAAAAGTTTGGCTAACACCAACATTTGGCCACTTTTTATTTGGTAAGAAACTTAAACACACATGCACAAAACAATATTATTGCATTTAGACAAATTCATACATTAAATACTGAGTTATAAAAATCTGCATACAAAACTTCCAGACAATGAAAAGGCATTACCACTTGGTTATTATGAATTGTGTAGAAGATTGTGTATGAATGTTCCTGGAAAAATAAGCCCATAATGAAAACAATTTTTTAAGTTGGCATTCTCCTTCACTATATTTGTTTTTTCTTCAGTTTGCCAAAAGGACCTATCAAATTTTGTTAGACCAACACTGAAAGTAAATATTGGCATCAACTGTTTCTAATGAGAAAGTTGCGCCTCACGTCCTATAGCTCAGGAAGCTGTCGAATCAAGAATCACACCACTATCTGTCCTTAAACCAGTACTGTTATGAAACATGTTTTTTTTCCCAAAGAATTTTAGGCAAATCATATTAAAGAAAACAGAAACAAACAACAAAAGAAATCTTAACAGGTCATTCCATTCAACGGAAAACCAAAACCCATGGCTGAATTTAATGCATACTTAAATATAGACTGGCCACCTTAAATTCCTCTATTTTAAAGCAGAACATGGATGAACAAATAAGCTAAAATATAAACATAAATACAAAGCTTCCTTGATTGCAGCCCAGTCATCACCCTACTTTCCTTAACAAAATGTTTCTGTACAGAAAATGTACAGAAAAAAATACTCATATGTCTATATATTAGCCAACAACTTAAATATACTCAGAGCAGTATAATCCACATTGGACCAACTCATGACCAAAACCTATTTAGAGAAGATGTGCCTAATCATAAATAGCAACATAAAAGAAACAATACTAACAGTACCTTTCAACTTCCAAGTTGTGTGTGTGTATACATATATACATATATATATACACATATATATATTCTAGTATATATTTAAATTTTAGATTATGCTTCCCTTACTCTTTAAAAAAAGTAATTCCTTTTAAATTGAATTCACGGGAAATCTGTAACTTGTGATGGAATTTTATAGTACGTATTAAATTAGAGGTGATTATCTTTTATATATATTAAATCTTACCCTAACATTTGTGTATGAAAATATCCTTTTAGCTAATGGATCCCTTATAAACATAGCAAACATTATGAACATAAACTGCAATTTATTCTATCCAATTTATGTGACACATACATGTAATGCTCACAAGTTTAAAAGGACATGGTCTGGGTGGAGCAAAATATGCTTCTATTTCTCATGGAGATAAACAACTTGGTTGGTTTAGTGTTGAAAACACCCAAAGTCCAAGCATGATTTCTTATGACAGCATATTTCCAGAGAAGACAAGATGAAATACAAACCTGGTCACTCAGTATAAATGTACTGACAGCCACTACATAACAGATGCTCCGTAGAAGTTTTTGAGAACTCCAAATTGAACAAGATACAGTTCCTGTCAATGCATCAAGAACCAAATATATATATATATACTATTTCTAAAGCCTGAGCACCAGCAGTATCAGATCACGTGGGTGCTAGTTACAAATGCAGATACTGTCAGTTATAGGGCCCTGGGAACAAAACCAATGGAAGAGGAGGGTCCAACCAAAGGAGATGAGTAGGGGGAGTGAATGAGCAAATAGAAAACAGTGTCACAGAAGTTTAAAAAAGCAAAAGAGAGGACAAACCTCATAAAACAATGTCAAGTGCAAAATACAAAAATAGGTGCTAAATAACACACACACACTTTGATATCATTTACATAAAGGTTAAAACATAAAAATGTGACATATGACATACTGAGGTAGAAGTACACACATACTCAGTAAAAGTATAAAAAATGTATGAGAATGGTAAATACCAAATTTTGGATAATGGTTACACTTCTGTCTGGGCAGGGAGGAAATTACCTTCAGGGAAGAACACACAGGGACTTTGAACTCTGTTGATAATATTTTATTTATCAAACTGGGAGGGGGCACATGAATGCTCACATTTTTAATAGTTTATATGCTTTATAATAAAATTTTGAAACTAATTAAAATGGTGAAAAAAAAAGTTTCACAAACTAGGATGTAAACAGTTTCAAAGATGAGAAATGGAAAAACAATTGAGTTTGGCAGACAGCAGTTTGTTAATGACATAAGAAGAATTTTAGTAAGTACAGAAGAACTTGAGTTAGATTTTTTTTTTTTTTTGCGGTACGCGGGCCTCTCACTGTTGTGGCCTCTCCCGCAGCAGAGCACAGGCTCCGGACGAGCAGGCCCAGCAGCCATGGCTCACGGGCCTGGCCGCTCCACTGCATGTGGGATCCTCCCAGACCGGGGCACGAACCCGTGTCCTCTACATTGGCAGGCGGACTCTCAACCACTGCACCACCAGGGAAGCCCTAGATTTTTTTTTAGTTAATGGAGTAGAATTCCATGTTTAAATTTTAAACATTAGCTACACTGTTTCTGTTGAGCTTTTCAGTTTATAGGAATTATATAATTATTTTATGAGAAAAAAACAAATAAATGAATTTTGTTTCTTCAGTAGAGAAAAAAATACTAACAAGATTATAACTTCAATTCATCTAACAAAACATAAATTTCTTGATTAGCTTAGCTCATTATAGGAGTAAACAATAAAGTGTTAATCATTCTCCATTAGCATATTAAAAATAAATCCCGGGCTTCCCTGGTGGCGCAGTGGTTGAGAGTCCGCCTGCCGATGCAGGGGACTAGGGTTCGTGCCCCGATCCCGGAAGATCCCACATGCCGCGGAGCGGCTGGGCCCGCGAGACATGGCCGCGGAGCCTGTGTGTCCGGAGCCTGTGCTCCGCAACGGGAGAGGCCACAGCAGTGAGAGGCCCGCGTACAGCAAAAAACAAAAAAAAATAAAAATAAAAAAATAAATCCCATCTCTGATAAAATTATATAAATTCTAGGGGGCAGCAGAATTTAGAATAATGGAAAGTAAAACCTGACTCTGAAGGGAAAAAATATCTTTTTTATTCAAGTTTTGTTTTTTTTTGTTTTTGTTTTTTTTGTGTGGTACGCGGGCCTCTCACCGCTGTGGTCTCTCCCGTTGAGGAGCACAGGCTCCGGACGTGCAGGTTCAGCGGCCATGGCTCATGGGCCCAGCCGCTCCGCAGGCATGTGGGATCTTCCCGGACAGGGGCACGGACCCGCGTCCCCCGCATCGGCGGGCGGACTCTGAACCACTGCACCACCAGGGAAGCCCTTCAAGTTGTTTTATACAAAGAACTTTCAAGAATACTGCAAAATAATCCTCTTTCAAAACATTTTTCCTATTTATTCTAGCAGTGATGATCTCAAGCTATTGTCTGTATTTCCTCTAATGGAACTAAGCTCAAAGCTTAAACTAAATCTCACCTGAATCACAGATAAGTACATTAAGTAATTGTAGTATATTTTATCAAGGTAAAAGATTACTTTCAAGGAAGAACTTTAATTTTTCAAACTCCAGTTGTTTTTCTTCTATTTAAAATTACAATCACTATAAGATTCTGGTAAAATAAAAGAAAGTGAACTTCTAATTTGAATCTGAAGTACAAGAATTTTATATATACGAACTACATTTCCCAACATTACTTTCTCTTATTGACTTCTTTTTGAAATTTCTAATTCCATCTAAATACCATCCCTACAATCATTAGAATAAATTGCTGTTATGACTGGACAAGATTTTCTATTTCACTACTATTTGTGAATATAGAGACACTGTTGAGAAGTATATAAGAAATGAGATAGGAACAAGGGTGTAGGCTTGGGCAAAAAGGAAATGATTGGACCAGATGAGTTCCTTGGTCCTTTATGATTCTGTCACTCTAAATATAGGTGAGAGGAAGGATGCTATTAGTAGCTGGAAAATATTAAAAACTAGAAAAAGAGGTTTTGGTTTGATATTTGGGGTAGCGGGTAGTTGACAATGCTTTATTAGTCAGAAAACCGAGGGATGATCTTTAGTAGGCAAATTAAAACAAACAAAAAAAACTTTTAGAGAAACTTAGCCCAAACTCCACGTTTGATTAATGAGCTTTCTGCCAGCTTTAAAAGATAAACATGAAATGTTATGGTCCTTGAAGGCTACTTCCTCAAAGCCCTATGCTGCTACAAAGCGCCCAAGCAAAGGTTTATGCATTATAATCGACCCAGAAATAAAGAGTTCTTATGCTTGTAAAAGTCAATGTGTAATAATGTCTGGAATCAATCAAATAAAATGCTGAAGGGGATGGAAGAGGTGCTGCAGTGACTACCTGACAAAGTCAGTCTTTAAGATTCAAGAGGAGAAGGCTGAGAGGAGATAGAATCGACTATACAGTCACAAATATGGAAAGAATAAGCACAAATAGAAACTGGGAACTAGAAGGCATCAGTAAAGCCTAAAGGATTCACTTTAAAATAAATACTACTTTTTTTTTTTGGCCACACTGCGTGGCATGTGGGGATCTTAGTTCCCCGACCAGGGATGGAACCCGGTCCCCTGCAGTGGAAGTATGGAGTCTTAACCAGTGGACCACCAGGTAAGTCCCCAATACTACTTTTTTTTTTAAAAGATCAAAGATAGTAACCTTTTAGAGAAGCTTGTGTTATGGCACAAAAAAGTGGTTATAGAAAAGAACAGATTTATAGCAATTAATGGAGTACAGCAACAAGGAACAGTGACCATGTTGGGAAATGTGCCTTGTTTCCTAAGGCTGACAAAATGGGTTGGGATTAGTACTTTTAGACACAATATATATCCCTAAATCCCTATCAGAGAAAGGCACACTAGGATGGTCCAGTGTAGGACCTGGGGGCAGACTGATTAAGTCTCTGGGTGATGAACACCGAATTCCTAAACTAAGGAAAGGCATAGTTAAAGGATTATTTGAGAAGATCCTGGTGGCTGGTATATGTATATGTTCCACCAACTAAGACGTGAAGAGAGGGAAGCCTTGGCTGTAGTGATATTAGAAGTCGAAATGTAAAAGAACAGTTTAAATAATCATTGTGGAGTGAAAAATACCGGGGATAAAGAGCCTACATGCACCAGAAACTGTATAAAAAATTTATATACAGATATCTCATTTAACACTTGTTATATACATTTTAAGGAACAAAAAACCAGGGCACAGAGACATTAAGTAACTTAGCTGTCCAAAGTTACAAAAACAGTAAATAGTGGGGCTGGATTTCAAAATCGGAAATAGCTACATTCAAAATCTAGTCTTTCCACACTAATCTTTGTACCTACCTCTTCTACTGAACTTGGTGACTCATAGACATGGGAGATGCAAGAGATAAAATCACTGAAAATAGCCTCAAGATTTAAACTTAGTGATGTAAATGTTAATAAAAGAGAACTAGTGTCTGGGAAATAGAAGTTTAGATCATTTCTCTCTGGATCTGGGCCTTCATTTACTCTAAGATGTGGCTTGTCATAAAACCACTGCAGGATTCCTGAAAGTCAAGGAATGCTTCTGGAGGATGATTAGAGCCAGAGCTGGTCCAAAACTGTGGGACTACTTCCTATAGGAATTAGCACCTTCTATAGCCACCAGACTGGAATGATCTAGCACCCAAATCACAGCATCTGTGAGAGCCAAACAGTCTCAGAAAGTCCACTTAGATGTTTGATTGCAGGGATTAGAAGGATAGACTCTATCTAGGATCTGAAAGGCCTCAGTCAAATTCCAGCTTCTGCTCTTACTGGTTGTATAACCTTGAACTGGGTGTTTATTCTCTCCATGCTCAGTTTCCTCATCTAAAAAAGGAAACCGTGAAATACATCTCCCTAACAGCTATGATAAAGATGAAATAAAATAAGGCAGGGAAAGTACTCGGTATAGTACTGTACAAATGCTCCTTTAACAAAAATGATGATGATGATGATAAAAATGATAGAGGATGAGGAGGGAGAAGAAGAGAAGGAGTCCAATTCAAAGGTTCAGAGATATTGTCTTTACATCTGCTTTTCTATGTATTTGTTAGCCAATAACCTTCTTTCTACTTGGAAGCATGCTTTCTATAGTCAAGGGGTAATAAACAACATAAAGATGAGACGCTCTAGGTAGTTTTTCTTTTAAGGAAAGAAGTTTGTTCTCTCAATGAAAGAGATTATTGGGTTTGAAACTTACTTCTTCAGCAGTGTGTCAGATTTAGAGCTTAATATAAACCTTAAGAATGTGAAGCCGATTTCACTTGTTCATTTTGTTTTGATTTACCACAATCTTGCTTATTTTGAGTATTCCAACTGCTAACACATGGCTAGCATAAGTCACGGTAGTTAATTTTCATCCATTCTTGGCTGCTGTAGGTAATTTGCATTTAAAAATTTTTTGGTTGGTAATGATTTAGAAAGTCACTTTTAAATTAGAATAACATACCTGTATCTATCTTTACAGACACATATTACGTACATCCCCCTACTTGTAGGGAATTGCCTACAATTAGAATAACATACCTGTATCTATCTTTACAGACACATATTAGGTACATCCCCCTACTTGTAGGGAATTGCCCATGGCTCTATTTGTAAATGTAGCTATTTGCAGCATTTCCCCCCTCTTCTCATTTTTGGAGTCCCCAAAATAATGAAGATTTAACATGTGTTTAGTAAATGATAATTCCCAATTCCAGGAAATTTGTGGTGAAACAAACACTCACTGCTGATAGTATTGTGATTGCTACATCCCTTATGAAAGCAATGTGGCAACCATGAACAGCAAGGTTTGTTCATTCTCTTTGATTTGGTCTGGAAATGATCCAACAGAAATCAAATGATACTGAACCATTGTTTTCTACTGACTTACACATGAAGCACTTGATGTTATAAGAACGATTTTAAGAAATTATGATATATACATATATAGACATTTTAATGAAACATTTGAAGACTATGAAGAAGCATTGAAAATATTTGCTATAACATTAAGTAAAATAGCATATATATAAATAAAATATAAAATAATATGTACACTGTAGTGAAAACTATATAAAACATTGGTTCTTTACCGGGGTGCACATGAGACCACCTGCAGAGATTCCTAAATATTGAAATGCCAAGGCTCTATCACAAAAGGATCCTAATCAGTTGATCTATTGATGGTGGAACTGTTGAAAATTTACATTTCTTTTAGATTTTATTTAGTGTAATGATGTTATCAATTTCAAAATACCTTCATACTTTTAAATGTTATTAAATCACATAGTTGATTTAAATGTTATTAAATCACCTTAATTGTTGCCACTTCAAATTAAATAAAAATTGTTATATTAAATCTATGTTTTTAAGAATTGCCATTGCCTTATTAAATATAATCCTTACTTTCAGTTAACTCACTAGAGTGGGATTCTAGAAGCAATCCCATAAAAATATTACAAAGTGGCTACACTGAATACTTAGTGGGGAAGCCAAAAGCATCCCACATCCCAATATCCCCTCCACATCTCTCCAAGCTCTGGTGTTAGTCCACATTCAGAGAAAACCTCCTGGCAACACTGCAAGGAGGTCAAGATTCCTGGTCCACACCCATCTAAACAACAACCTGTCAACTCCAAATATAGGAGCATCAGAAACATTCAAGGGCTTGAAAGTATGAACAAATGATGCTGTTAAGTAGGGCCAGAAGCCTTATTATTAGAGTCTGAATGTTTACACGTATAAATTATGAAATGCTGAACTGTTAATTACATGTATATTTACGAGTAAAATCAACCAATCTACTCTTAGATTTTGGTAATTATTCTGCCTAAGGATGAAGCATGCCCACGTAGTAAAGTCTGTGATTACGAGGCTGGGCTCCTCCTCCCCAGAGCATCCCAGTGGGAGGGGGAGGGTCCACAGGCTAGCCAACAGCCCCTGGTGGGCAGCGCATTGATTAATAGTGGCTAATTTTAGAATTCGATGTGTATTTTTTACTTTGTTCCCACCCCTTTTCTACCAATCTCACAGCATTCATTTTTGCAGAGTGCTTTTGCATTCCTAAAAGAGTTTAGCCTTCAGACACAATGAAAAAAACAAACAAACAAGGTCATGGACTTTATCATGCTCAGTTCATGTGGCTCTTCCCCAGATTTCTGACCAAAGGTCACAGAGATTAATAAGTAATATTAAGTCGGAGAATTAAACAACCACTGAATTCTTAAGCCAAACCCCACAGTCACTCAACACAAATTTAAAAATAATATTTTAACATCAATGTCCGTTTAAACCAGAATATTATTTAAAATTATTTATTTGTTGTTTAAAAATGATAATACCCTATAACAAATAATTTTTTACAAGTTATCCTACACTACATTTGAATACATTACATTTTCTAAGATTACTGTCTTGATAATTAGTCTTTTCTAGGTAATAATTCCCCCCAATTAATAACAATGAATATTAAAAAACGTTTAACTATGTTTAAATTTCTCAAAGTTAAAAGAAAAACAAAGAAAGCAAAAGAAAAAATTATAAACATCACAACTTATCTGGAAGCAACCTAAGTATCCACCATCAGATGAATGGATAAAGAAGATGTGGTATATGTATACAACAGAATATTACTCAGCCATAAAAAGAATAAAATATCACCATTTGCAGCAACATGGTTGGACCTAGAGATTACCATATTAAGTGAAGTTAAGTTAGACAGAGAAAGACAAACAGATGATATCACTTATATGTGGGATCTAAAAAATAATACAAATGAACTTATGTACAAAACAGAAATAGACTCACAGACATAGAAAACAAATTTATGGTTACCAAAGAGGGGGGAGATAAATTAGGAGTATGGGATTAACAGATACACACCATTATATATAAAATAAACAGTAAGAATTTACTATATAGCACAAGGAACTGTATTCAATATCTTGTAATAACCTATAATGGAAAAGAATCCAAAAAAGAATATATATATATATATATATACACACACACACACACACACACACACACACACACACACACACACACATACACATATAATATGCTTTTTAAAAAAATTCCCAAGGTTTTATTTAGTTATTTTGCATTGCCACTGCAAAATGACAGCCTTTGGAGAATTTTTATACATAATATACACTGAATGTTTTTACAGGAATAAATCACAAAACAGTAGTGGCCTATTGGGTCCAACTCATTATTGTATAGTTAGGAGAAATATCAGATCATTTTGCATTCTTCAGGATATCAGCAACGGACATTGCCTCTACTTATTAATTATGGTTGGTGTCAGTTTTGTTAGCTAGGGCAGAGAAGTGAGGAGAGAGACAAGGACTCCAGGAGCCAGCACAGGATGGTGAGTGTGGCACACAGAAATATATACAAACATATATATATAAAATATATAACTGAAAAAGAATCACAACAGCCAGTTTTGAAGAGAGCACGCAGGCAGAGACTATAAACTCTCCTTGTCCATCAATATTTCAACAGTTACTTAGAGAATTTGTCTTTTAAGAGATCTTGAAGGTAATTAAAATATCATGATAATATGACTACTGTTAAATTAGAAAAGGTTTCTTGGAAAACAGTCTGTTTTTGTCTTTATTATTGTTAATAAATAAACATATCTGGCAGATTTAAAGCTCTGTGTAAAGACTGTTAACCACTTGACCTATAAACTTAATGAAAAGAATCTAGCAGCTTCTGGTAAATGAAAACCAATGAGAAATGGGGGAAATATCTTATTAAAGGTTAATTATTAGATAAAATAATCATATTTACAAAATTTTTTCTTATATAATTTTTAGTAATACACTTGTATAATTATGCTTCACTATGTATAATATCCAAATTCTTTAGTCTGGAATTAAGGACCAAAGAGTTTATCACCACTTAATAGTTGTGTGACCTTAAACAAGCTGAATAAACTCTCTGAGCCTCAGGTTTATCATTCTTTAAATAGGGACAATAAAAGGAGCTCATTGAAAGATTTGTTGTGATTGAATGATATGGTTTCCAGGAAAGCTTTAGCACAGTGGCTGGCACAGAGTCAAGCCTCCCTCAATAAGGTTATGTTATTATTCAGCTAAGCCTGGATCCACTACCTTAGTCCCACCCACTACCGCACATACCTAACAAAGGATTAGATTTTCACTGTCAGGGTAACTGTGCTAAGAGGGTCTTATCAAAACTTTAAAATCTGTGCCATGTGACAAAACAGTATAGCATGATAATTCACCTGCAAAGATTTATGATGCTGAAGCAGGACAAAAGTATCACACATCTATGAACAACTAATTCTAAATATTTTCAAATAAAATGAACATGACAGTGACTTTGGGTTGGCTTGGTTTTCCCTGTGGACACTCACATAGAACTCATTTTAGAATGAGGTTCTACAGAAAGGAAGCTGACCCTTTGTGATATATTTAGAAAACTACTCTGCAACGGGAAGAGATGCATGAATTGTGACAATGGGGCTTACAAGGCACACAGTTGAAAAACTCTGAATGAAGGATACCTAGGTTTCCATATCAAATTTACATTTCCTGCAATTGAGAAAAAAAACTTGACATTTCTTAAAATTTTATTATAATCAATACTCTTCTAAAGTTATTTTACAATTCTATATCGGTCATTAAATCCAAAACTATTTTTATTTTCTTATTTTTTTAATTAATTAATTTATTTATTTATTTTGGGTTGCGTTGGGTCTTCATTGCTGTGCATGGGCTTTCTCTAGTTGCGGCGAGCGGGGGCTACTCTTCATTGCGGTGCGTGGGCTTCTCATTTCAGTGGCTTCTCTTGTTGCAGAGCACGGGCTCTGGGAGCATGGGCTTCAGTAGTTGTGGCTCGTGGGCTCAAGAGCACAGGCTCAGTAGTTGTGGCACACGGGCTTAGTTGCTCTCTGGCATGTGGGATCTTCCCGGGCCAGGGCTCAAACCTCTGTCCCCTGCATTGGCAGGTGGATTCTTAACCACTGGGCCACCAGGGAAGTCCCCCCAAAACTAATTTTTAAATGCTACCACTTTCAGAAGTAAAACTTCTATTAGACCTAATTAGATAACTTCTACCAAACCATAAAAATAAGAAATTTCATTAAGAAAATGGCAAACATTGATATAACAGGATAATTGCAGTAAAAAGTCTACAAATTTAGGCTTATGCTTTAGGTTAGGAGTGAAATCCACGAAAGTGCTAATTCTCTGATGGCTAGTGTAAGTGCTGCTACCGTGTGAGATAGCACTTCATTCCAAAGGTGGACCCAGATCAATGCAGAGTACTGCTTCCACCGTGCCCTCAGTATTAACTCATTGAGAAGGCACTGGACCTTCATTTCTGCAGTCTATAATGCACACAGTTTGCCTGGGGTGCAAATTGCCCGGCAAAACCACCAACTCCTAGTTAAGTGCAGCACATCAATTTTACAATGAGCCTTTTAATGATCAGAAATCTATGTGTATTTTATTAACACAGAATAAGGTTAAGAGAGGTGATGGGACGCAGAGGTCTGGGCATGAGCTCTGGAGCCTAGCGACATCCTAAGCCATTTAATGGATGTTTGACCTCAGGAAAAGTTAAATACTTTGTGCCTCAGTATCTTCATCTGTAAAACGGCAGTAAGTACCTAGGATAATTGTTAGGATTAGATAAGTTGATATATATATATATATATGTATGTATAAAAGGACTAGAACAGTACCTAATTAATAAAGCATTAATATGTGTTTCTAATAATACAATTGTGAATATTCCAGTTCTCTTCTTCATAGGAATGGTCATCCTTTGATTTTAGGATTTGCTTCTGAACAATTTTTCTTATTCAATTCAATCTAGAAAATAGTTTTTCAAGACCTACTATGTTTATCTAGTCTTACTTTTCATACAGTATGAAAAGGAGTGTTACGGAGAATGAAAATATGTTTCACGTTGAAACTTCAAAGTCCCAAATTTCTACTATACAGCAGTAAGCATGGACAATATAGGTTGAATAACTGGACTTAAATAGCTTTGAGCAAAAGTTGATGCCGGCAGACGGTCAAGAGAAATGTTTGGTACTGTCATTTAAAATCATAAAGGCCACTGGGGCCACAAGTCTACTCAGGTCCTCCCATTCAGCTGCTTCTCTTCTTCCTTTCCTCTCCCCCTTCCTTCATTACAAGGAGACCTGGTATCAGCCTTCTGCTTTTCATCACTGGTCTTTTTGAGAAGTTAATTATCTCCTTAAACACTCCTGTTAAACAAGGTTCTCTACTCTCCACAATCATAATGACAATAATGACACCTTTTATTTATAGGTGTACTTACCATGTGTTAGGCACCTCGTAAGAGTGTTTATAGGCTTTCTTTTTTTTTAATTTTTATTTTATGCTCCTAACAACTCCCTGAGATGGGCCCCATTAAGTCAACTGCCCATAGCAAGCATTTCAGAATTGGCAGAGCCAAGATGTGAACCCAGGTAGTTGCACTGCAGACTCAATGTTCTAATCATTATGGGGCTGCTCCCACAGGAGACTTTGCAATTGTTCTCCTATGTATAGTGTGTCCTCAACCTGAGCTATAGGAAGACACTTTTTGTGGGACCTGAGACAGTTCCCATTTTAACTAACTTCCTGAGAGGACACGGGGCAAAAAGTCCATGATACCATTTCTGATTCAAAAATTGTGTATTCTTTTGGAGATGCAGAAAGCTAAGAAGGCAGAAGGCAGAAGCCAAAATAAATACATAAATAAAGGCAGGAAATATTATATATTTAATATTTCTTATTTGAAATTCAGCTGTAATCCACTAATATAACAAATGAGAAGTTTCAAGGTCAACTTCTGTGTGATTCATTTTATGTTTTATATTAATAAAAATTACCAAAAGCTAAAATAAACTTTATTCTCCTTCTAGATAAGCCAGTATGTAAAATAATATTGTAGGCCAATTTTTTAGTTTCTATGGGAATACTGAGAGAACAGATCCAAATCACACCTTTTAATAGATTTTGAATAAACAAAGGTAACTGATCAGAGATTCAGCACATGAGGTCTGGATGAGAATGTCTGGATCAAGAGACAAACTGATCCTTCCTAATGTTTACAGAATACAAAAGAGCTCAAAAGGTAAATGCCAAGTTGTCTGTCTGAAAGAGTCACATGTTGTCAATACATGAAAGAACTGACCTAAGTTAACAGAATTCTCATTATGCTGCCTACCCCCTTTTCCTGAAGAACTTCACTTAAAAATAGAGCCACACTGATTTTACAGCCATCATTACTTTCCTTGGTAAAACCATTATCAAATATGTTTAAGATGCTATAGTTCTCTATTAAGACTCCTTCACCAGGTTTCTTTGTAGAACAGACAGAAAACACATGAACTGGAACTCTATTTTTCTATATTAAATAAGATTTGGCCACTACTTAGTTAACATAAGGACCATCAGACTAGGTTAACATTATCCTTCTTTCTCTTGTGAGTTGCAAAGTTCAAATATCTGACCAAAATTTTAGTAGGAAATAGATAGAAATGCTGACAAAAAAACTTGCCATCACCACTGTCAAAAAATTAATTCCCGTAAAAAATCAGATTTTTAGTCAGTAATCAGTTTATTGCTATTAAAGATTAAAGTAAAATTGTGAAATTATATACATATGTGTCTTTAAAAAGATTCCTTCCAAGAACCTGAAGATTGAAGCTACTACTCATGATCACATGTCAAAGCTGATCGGTCTATTATCATCATCATCTATCTATCCATCCACATATATCCTCTTCCTCAAAAATTACTTAGTTCACATTAAGCCTATACTGAGTATTCTGGAAAATGATACACAATTTAATTTTCCAAGAGAACTGAATTCTTTTGGGTTATGATTTCAAATGAGAACCTAATGATTCAATAAATGGTATATTCTCTTTTCAACCTCTTCAGAATAAACTTCAGGAAAGTCTAAATTCATCTTGTCACTCCCAGACTGAAAGCACCCCTCCCTGGGAGAACCTGTGGGTCTCCAAACATTTTCAATCAGCTGACCACAAAATAACCCCAATCACTAAAAAAAGGTTTGGTCATATACTCAAAACATGAATATTATTTATGTATAAAATACACACATCTATTCTCAGAATTAAATACATACATTACTAAACATGGGGAAAAGTGGACATTTTAAAGGTTGAGCATAAAAATGAAGTAAACACTATTTTTATATGATAATACCACACTCACAGTGCTTACTATCTCAAAACAGAATATACACTTAGGATGAGGTTCTTCTTCAAAGATATTGGTGTGTATCTACTTTTGTAATAGTCTACTTGGTAATTATCTATTTTCGTTGGTGGGGTTTCTGTGACACCTGACTAAAATACCATTGATTTTTTGCTCTAAGTGTAGTTAAGGAAGGGTCTGTATTAGGAGTATAAGTATCAGCTTCAACATGTGACTGCATCATGAGTAGTAGCTTCAGTCTGCAGCAGTAGCTTCAGTCTTTAGTAGTCAGTGCTTCTTAAATGTCTCTTCAGTTCTCAGGCAAGAATCTTTTTAAGGCTCTTGATCACTTTGTGAGTGTTATTTTGGTTAAAGCTAGAAACACAATCTGTATATCTAGGCACATATAAACTGCATTACCCGCAAAAAGCTGTAAGTGAATAAACACATAAGGTCCCCACTGTCAACCCTTCTAGGTTGTTGAGTTTAGACTGCTCCCTCCAGAAAACTGTTACCACACTTGATACATGATTATCTAGTATACAGAGTAACTTGGGCCATTCTATAATTTAAATATTTGTATTTTTGATTTATTTTTAAATATTTTAATTTTGTATTTATTTTGTACTTTAATTATAGTCATTAAAATTTTTAAAGATAAAAATGCATTGAACTAATCACTATAATAATATCTTTCCACACCCCAATGGATCATCCTGCATATTTTTCAGGTGCCAACACCCCACTTTGAAGACCACTGACATAGAAATGTAAAATTCAACCTGTCTTGAAAGTTCCTTCATAGCCCAAATTTAACCTTTTTTCTTTCAGTATTTCCACAAATATTCTTCAGTATTCCCACAAATGAATCTTTCATGGCAAGCAAGCTGGTTGTTACAATAGAAAAAGAAACTGCACAGAAAACTGAGATTACAACAGTCTCTGGTTGGAAATGTAGTCTATGCAGTAGGTCAGCAACTAGATAGACAGTAAGCTAACTATATTAACAAGCCAAGGGTCTGAGTGAGAACAACAAGTCAGAAACCTCAGCCAGTCAGAAATTAGACCACACAGGTCAGAGGAGCTCAGATACCAAATGCAGAAAAGAAATCAAGCAGGCAGATGAGAACCCCAAGTCACAATGGCAAAGCTTCAGGAATGGTCAAAAGGTCGAGGAGTCAGGAATCAGGAGATCCACTTTAACTTGCACAGGGGCTTGTGAAAGGACAAGGAAACAGATGCAAGACCCAAGCAACAAAGCAATTTGATACTGAAGCAATTTTGTTATGGCCAGGAAGTTTCTTACACGTTTCCTACTGGATCCTTTCCCAGAACCTGGCTAGTGTGACCCTGTGCAGATGTGAGTGTCTGGAGGAAAAGATGGAATAAGGAGGAGGGATCAAGGGAATATTCTCCATAGCCTGTACCTCTGCTATGATGCTCCCATCCTCCTGGAGTATTCGCCTCTCCTATTCATCCTTAAAATCACGTACAAATCTTACCTGCTCTCTTAGGCCTTCTTTAACCATCTCAACATACCACTCTATGAATTCCTACAGCAATTATTTTATCCTCTGAGCATTCTGATACTACTGTGTGAAGCCTTGCACTTTTTTCTTGTTCCATGTGTCAGCATTCCCAAAGAGATTGCAAACAAGTGGTGAGCTATGAATTCACAGTACAATTTGACTTTTAGTAGTCAGTGCTTCTTAAATGTCTCTGAGTTCTTTAAATACTGTGATATCACTCTTTACTCAGATAAATGCAGAGAGGGGCATGCACACACTCTTTAGTATATAATTCTACGAGATCAGGTAATTTACCTAATTTACCTGAGATAATTATAATAAAATTCTACCACTGAATTCAAAGTAAAAGTTATTTAGCAAATTAAAAAAAAAGGCTTCTGTACCAAAATACAATAAATATAGATTTCTTCACTTCTGTGAAATATGAAAAATTAGAATAGGAAATATTAGACACTAGTCATTAAATCATTGATTACTATCCATTCAGGGAAAGATTACCATAACATTCACTTATTAATTTATTGACAAATTCCATAAACCTCCACAATATCCCTGCTATTAAATACTTTGAAGACATTGGGATAGATGCTAGGTGAAAAGAGGGGTACAGAGATGAATAAAGCATCATCTCAGCCTTAGAAAAACCTAGACAATATGAAATATTTCAAGCCCAGCTAATCAAGCCCGGAAAGGCTGTCCAGCCGTTTGATATTGGGCATGAAGAATGAGTAGTAACTCACTAGATAAAGAAAGGGGGAAAGCTGCACGTGGCAGCACAATCTACAGGGGCAAAGATATGAGACCACCAGAGTATGTGTGTGGGGCATGAGGGGTATGTGAGAAAGAGAAGGGATGGAATGTGAGACTGAAGCATAGCTTGGTGTTGAAGCATACACTGTGTTAAGGAGTTTAGGTTTCCTCTTGGAGGCCCTGATGAGCCATGGCTAACTTTAAGTAGTAAATCAGTAGATTTCATCTGGGTTGGTAAACAAAAATTAAAATTTATTGATTTAAGTGATTAATTGCAAACTGTTACTAAGATAATATGAGAATCAGAAGTGATACATAACGTTCAGGCTTATTCTTTTGTTTCCAAGTTAGCTATTTTTTTCAAAAGCCAGCTGATTTCCAAACTATCTTTGAAAATAATTCAAAACATACACACATTTAGGTTGAAAAAGAAATGTCCACAGTGACACCATTTAATGTAATAATGACATGCCTAGTAATTTGCTAATTAATTTAATTTAGACTATTTTCTAGTTGTATTTTCTAGACATATCTTAACTTTGAAAAAAATAAGTCCTACCTGGACTATCATCTGGGAATCATGAACCACAGCAGAAGTCACTTGCTGAGAGGTCTGGTGGGCTACATGAGCATCTTCACATATGGAGATATGGATGAAGCAATTTACATACATATAAATATATATAATTTATTTACCCATTTATATATATGGAGTATTACAAACTATTTTATTATTTGAGTTATTCATGTCCCAATGGATCATTAGTCTACCAATTCTGCCCTTTTTATATTAAAAAATGGAAACCAAAAAGACCCAAAAAACAAACAAAAAAAAACCCTGATCTGCTTGCCTCTCAGTTTAGGGTACATTCTAATTTCTTTGTAAAGCATATCTGACAATAATCCATAGTCCATAGTATATTCCAAACAAAATATCACTATTCCAAAATAACAGTGAAAGTTACTCAAGTAAAAGAAAATACTGCTATTATTTAAACTTATATAAAAAGTTTAAGAAAAAAAGTTTAAAAGAAATTAAAATTAGTTTAAAAGAAAGCTAACATAATTGTCCCATTTCAAAGAGATAAACATTACTCAATATTTTTAAAAAATAAACTTTGGTGTGTATTATAAAATAAACTTTATGTTTATAAAATAAACATAAGGAATTTATCTCCACCTGAAATCATGCACGATATTATAATTTCGTGGAAATATTTTGGGGTAATGACTTTCAAATGAATACAGGAAGAATGTTATTTAAAAGAACAAAGATTAGGAAATATACTCTCGCGCATAACCCTGCAGTGGGGAAGGGAACAGTCTCTTATGATCTAATAGGATTTTTCCATTCTTAACTTGGTTAATCTTAGACACAAAGCAAATAAATCATTCTTGGTTTCTAAAAGTCCATGGTGAGTCTCAAAGGAAATTAATTCCCTTTGCTAACCATGGTTCATAAAAACATATTATTAAAGTGAACTCAATAAAAAAATCTAGATTTATTACTAAAATGAGGTGTCGTCCTTTTCTTAATAAAACAAGAGATTTTTCCATCCCTTTCCAAACAGTTTCTAACACAAAAGTGGCTTTCCAGTATTGGGGAAATATAGGGTGAATGTGTAGATTAGCAAAGGTATGAGGCTGGCATAATGGAGAGTATGGTAAACTCAGTGTGGTGAAGAAATCAGCCCTTGAAACCTGAAAGCACAGAGCTGCCTTCTGAAAAACCCACGTGTATCATCACTTTAATATGTTGGGAGGGAAAGAACCTGACTACTGGCAAAAGTGTGATTAAAATTCTTACCAAACACTGTCACTACCGTGGAATCCAAATATTATCATCACTTAAAACACATTTATTTAAAACCAAATTACGCAAGTATAAGGCAGGAAGTGCCCTCTAGGTATTAAAAACCAAAGACAGACACTTACACAAATGCACATATACTGAAACACGGAATTAAACCTGCAGAGCAAGTATATGAACGGAAAATGAGGCATTAGTATTTTCTCCATTACAGGTAGTGCGCACTGCAGCAAGGAGGCAACATATGTAACTGGGTCGAGGACAGAAAAGCTACGGAAATTCTTCCTCCCAACTGAATAAACTATGTGGAAATAGTCTGGTCTCTGGTCAATCAGAAGAGCTTGATGAAAGAGCAAGGATTTCAAAATCTGTTAGAAAGTTCACAGAACAGGTACAATCAGTAAGCTTCCAGAGGTGGGTGGTGACAGAAGTGATGACAAGCAACTGAGTAATGGAGTATGGCTCAAAGTTGATTTCTCATAGGAAGGAGGAGCTTGGATAACTGGTGTGATGAAGAAAAGGAATCAATTAGATTAAATGACTCAAACCAGGGGTTTTCCTGGACTCCTCGTTTCCCCTTACCCACCACATCTACCTCATCCAGTCAATTTACTATTTACCAATAGTAAATCCTATTGGTTTTACCTTCAAAGTATAGTGCAAACCCGAAACCTCTTCTCCCTACTATGGATCCCCTAGCTCAAGCCATCACTATCCTTCACCCGGACTCTTGCAAAGGCCTAACTGTTCTCTTTGTTTTCACTGTTCCCCACCATCCACTATTCACCACGGTCTATACCCCACCCGGCAGCCAAAACTTTAGAGTGACTTTGCATCACACTGTTTATCATAAGCGACTGGACTTTACATTATCTGGACCCTACTTCTCCGTTTAAATTCACCCTCTTCCATTCTCTGCCCTGCTTTCACCAGCCAAGGCATGCTGGACTTCCTGCTGGTACTCAATTAAAAATCCCAGTTAACTGCTGTTTCATGCAACACTAAAACCTGACCATGTACAGAACTGTTTAATCATGTGTCCTCTCCTAGCTAGGAGAATTTGCTATTGAATTTAATTGTACAAATTTACATCTGGAAATAACAGCAGTGGTGACTTACCTGATTACAGAACAAATAAAGCAGTACAATACAGGCATTTTCAAATTTATCTTTAAGATAAGAACAATAAGCAGAAAGACACACAGAAATGGCCTATGGGTGAATATGTTCCTTTGAAGCATGAGATATGTTCACCAACACTGCATGCATGGGAGCAAACAGGAGAGAAATAGTAAGAAAAGAGAGACAGGAAGAGAGGTGTACCATAGGTGCCAAAATGTGCCGTACATACCATGTGGAGCTGGGATAAGAGGAGGAGATAGGGCTCTAGTCTAAATCCCTAAGATCCCAGAGTCAGCAGGCAGTGACTGTCCCATACACTTTTCCACCATGCCTAGGGGTTGTGGCCGAGTAAGGAAGTATCCCAGCATCTTTGCATCCTTTTCTAACATGCTTAGTACAGAATGCACTTTTCCATAGAAACCATGCTATGAGATGGGGAGGCTTCCCAAACAGACCACAGAATCCTATTAAATCCATTATACTGCTGGGACAGTGCATATTTTTAATAAGGAAGACACTGACCTCAACTGAACACCAATTAAATACTAAAGTGTTGAGCTCTACACTTTAACTCATTGAAAAATTGATTTTATAACCTTAATATATATGTATTTATATATCACAGCCATATTATGGTTTTAAATTATCTGTTTGGGGGCAAGCAAAGGAGTCTAAATACGAATTTTTAAAAATTAGTTGCATCCTGAACACCTACGTATAAGTAAGGTAAATTGCTAAAATGCACAGCAACTATTCAATACAAATCAGAGATTGATAACTGTATACGTAGTCTGAACAAAAGTCAAATGGGTTCACATTCATTCCCAAGGGGAGGGCTTGCAAAGGTTTGCAAAGGTTTGAAGGCAATGGAGGTGGGGCTGAGGGTATCATACCACACAAGAAAGGCAGCTGACTCTCCCAGTTTTGGTCTAGATGAATACTGGATTGTATTCATTTCTTCCATTGGCCCAAAGCTGGCCAGAATCTTTGAAAAACACACCTAAACAGGTGAGGTCAGGACTAAGATGAATCCAACTGCCTTGAAATATTCCACATTTATGAGTACTCACCAATTAACCTGTTAAAAGGACTCAGGGCTATGCTGTTCACCATGAAACCAAGTGACAACCACATTTCCTACTTGCGCCTAGTGGCCAGAGAGAATCCTGACTGGGAACCATTCGAGTTGCTGATTTGGAGAATGTCTAATGCCCTAGTTACAAAGTGAATGGACTTTGCAAACCTGAGATTACTGAATCTCCTGAGGAAAAAGGTAGTAAGATCTTTAAGAACTGTGGGGGACCTTGTTGAGGGAGAAATTAAGCCCCGTACAGCATAATAAAATTCTACAGGATAAAAAATGGTGCTGGACAGAAGGGAAAAAAAAAAACACCTTGAATGCAAATTTCTCAGAACTTAACAGTAACTTATTCTGGATGGTGGCAATACAAAAGACATTTTATTCTTTGTAATTTTTTTGTACATTTTAATTCTTCAAAAAACAAAGTGCTGCCCAGTGGAAATCTATGCCTTTAACTCTTTGGCTCCAATGCTTCTTTTCCTTTTAAGACAAGGATCACGAACTCAAATGCCTATAAGGCTCAGCAGCTAATATAAAGGAGTGAGGCCTGCAAGATGGGAATTGTGTCAAACCAGTGAGCATAATCCCATGTCAAGAGGCAGCTGTTCCTCAGTGCCAGGACACAGCTGCTGCAGAGAAATGCAGGTAGTAGTGTTGCCAGATTAAAAATTTTGTTGACACTGGAAATCTGGATTTTTGTTGAAATTTCCTGGTTTTTAAATCTTGGTAAATGATTTAAATTATAAAAATTATAAAAAACAAGACACATAACCCTCTTAGGGGCCAAAAAACTTAAGTGATTTTCGAGGTGATTTTGCCCATAAAGTACGAGATACATATTTGTTTACTTGTTTTGTATACAGATCCATATTCACATCAAAGTCTGAGAAGCACAGTTCTAAATCAAAGGAAAGAATAACAGTAGTCTATATGCAGACTAAAAGAACTATTAAATCCCTATCTAAATGGAGACATCCCTATCTAATAGTAGACATTTCTAAAGTATTACTTTCTGCTAGTAAAATTGATTTCATTATGCTTATCATTAAGTTTCTATCACATGTTAACAGACTGAACAAGATTAGTGGAGTGATCTAAAATGAGGGCCAGGTGGTAAAATTTACTAAAATAGTGAATGAAAGAAGTACATATGTTTCTTATACTGTGCATGCAACATGAAATTTGGGGTGAGAAAAAGTGCAAGGACAAGGTAAGTCAAAGAAAGGAAACCAGAGGGATCAATCAGGACAAATCCACAGTAAGAACTCCCTCTCCTAAAGAACCAGTGGCAAGGGGTGTCACCCCTGGTGGACAGAAGTCAAATTGGCGAGGTCCATTAGATGGTGGGGGAACGTTAGCTGCCCAAAATTCTATCAGACTGAGATGCAAGAAGCTCACACTTGATTCCAGACTGTTCAGGTGAGGTGGAATAGATGGGGAAACAGTGGGGGAGGAGTGGGAAGAATGAAGAGTTGAGACTCTAGAAGATGTAGTGGACAGGCATACCGGGCCTGGGGGAACCTGAAAGTCCATTCAAAGACAGAAGAAAAACCAAAGGTATATGGAGTGTAAAGATTTGTGGCAGGGTACAAAGAAAGAGGGTGAAATGAGGCAGAGAGAGGAAGGTCCAAATTCATATACTAGATGGGTGCTGAGGTCAAGGACAGCGAGGAAGCACAGTGGCCTGAAGTTGGACCCTGGGAAACAGGAAGAGGCAGACTAATAACAGGTTTCCGATTCAGCCAAGTTTTTCCAACGTTGTTGCTTTTGGCCAGGTAAGGGATGTTTACCTATGAAGGGTCAAGATAGAATAGAGAACACAACCACAGAGAGGTATGTGGGGTGATCTGTTCCCCAAGTAGACTGGAGGCCAGAAATACCGTCCCACAGGTCTGGACAGAGTGGAGACCCAGGACAGAGCAGTGCATCTTCCTTCACCGTGGGTGAACGAGGCCAGTGAGTGTGCCATATGAGATATTTCTGCTAAAACCCAAGAGCCAGCTAGTTCAACTGTTTCATTGACTTTGCAAACAGGATATGATCAGGAAACTATTTAAAGAAAGAGTTAAAAAAAAAGTTTTGCAGAAGCTAGTAATTTTTTTTGATATCATGTGATCCTTGGACTTTATGTTTGCATAAGAGAGAAAGGCAGCAGCAGAGTCCATTCTAATCTTTAACCGTAACTGACTTCCAAGAATCAGTAACACCATCCCCAGTTCCTTTGATTAAGTTACTCTCAACCAGTTACCAGCATTTAAATTTATTCAAGCATGCTTGAAAGTGAGACACATCGAAAACGCTAACCTACATTTTTATTCAGAAGGAAAGTACTTCAGTATAACAAACCCTAATGACGACATTTTGCTATGAAAGTGAGAATACACTAATGACTCAAGACTGACTAAGCAAAACAAACCTTGGAACTTGTGTGTTTATGAGGCTTTAAAAAAACTAATTTCTATGACCAGTTTGAAATGCAGAGCTAAATTAAAATGTATCAACCATTTAAGGCAATGAAATGACCACTGAAGACCCAAAAAACGTGACTGAATTGCTGGGTCCCTAATTCTTGGCCCAAGCATACTGATTAAAGTCATAAGAGACCCTTGTGTTCTGGTTGTGAACAGAAAGTGTTATCCATTATTTTGTCTTTGTCTGCAAAGGAGCTTCAGCACCTAGGCACTTCACCATCTACGCCCTATGTTGGTTCGCTCACCAAGATCACACCATAATGAAAGCTACATGTAGACCTGGCAGTTCCCTCTTCTGAATTTAATTATGCTTTGTGCTGGTGCAGTAAAAAGGAGTTCATGACAAGGTTATTTTTTAATAGTTTTCTTCCTTGAGAAATCATAGTGCTTATGTTTTCATTCACATGGGATATATATTTTATAATATTAGTTTCACTTCTAATACATGTATATTGAAACCATAAGAATACAACATAGCAGTCAGGGACCAAACACACTGAATAGGTATCAACTGCCGGATATATTAGCTACAACAATACAAATTGTTTTCTACTGAGTTCTTAATAAACCCCGATGCTTATATAAATGAGTAACAAATAATTTCACTGTAACATCCGATTTGTTTTCAAATTTAATCACCTCAGGCTAAACTCACAAGCTCAAGAAACAAAGAGATAAATTTCTTTCCATAGACTTTGAAGTATCTCAGAAAGAAACTGCAGATCTACTGCATTTAAACTAACTTATGATAGTTTTAAAAAAGTATATGGTCCAACAATTTGTATTTTCAACTGCAGTAAAGTCTGCTTAGCTTGACCATTTGATAGTCAGCTGTGTCAGAGGCTGGGGTTCAAGGAGTTATTTGTCACTCCACAGACACTCCTGAGCCTAGACAGATCAGAGCACATCTCATTCTAATGAGTCACAGATCTATAGATGAAACAACTTTCTGCACAAAATTAATAGAAAAATGCATGTTCAATTAAAGCAAAGTGTGGATACTACCTTCTTCTTTTTGATATGTCCCTCCTGACTGCTTGCTTACAAGTGTCTGGGATGATCTTGGCTATACGCTCACTCCATGTTATAGTACATCTCCCAAGCTGGAGATATCGGCAAAATAAAAATTATTTCAACCCTAAATAGCCAAAATAATGACATTATTATCAGCTAGCCCTCTAACCTAAAATTTGCTGAAAAAGAGGCAGATAACCTATGCATTTACTGAACTGAGAAAAAAGAAATGTTAAGCTTTAAAGATATGTCCTACCAAGGCCCCGCCCGCCTCCTGACCACATTTTCTAAGACTTCCCATCTTGTTCACTAAGCAAGTGCTACACTGCCATTTCTACAGCTCAAGTATGCCAACCTTGTTCTAGTTTCTGGGCCTTTCTTTGCATTTGCTGTTTTCTCTGCCAAGAATGTTCTTGCCCCAGTCTCTGCACTTCCTCTCAGTTCATGTGTCACCTCTACAGTGATGATGTCTTCTTTGACCCCACCTCCCTCCAACTGATTTTCACCCTAACACTTACCAGTATGTAAAGTGTATTTATTTACCTCTTCACGTCTGTCTCAAATGTTATGATACTTACAGACAAAAAGTAGAGACCTTGCCCTTTTTTGTTCACCACAGTGAACAAACTAAGAACCACTCAGTTCTTAAGAATAAACCCCGATGCTTATATAATGAGTAACAAATAATTCACTGTAATATCAGATTTGTTTTTAAATTTAATCACTTCAGGCTAAACTCACAAGTTCAGGAAACAAAGAGATAAATTTCTTTCCAATGACTGAAATATCTCAGAAAGAAACTGAAGATCTACTGCATTTAAACTAATTTATGATAGTTTTTAAAAAGTAAATTATATTATTAGAAACTAATATTATAAAATATATATCCCATGTGAATGAAAAATTAACCACTATGAACCTTGCCTGGACCTTATTAGAAACTCGATAAGTAATGAGTGATTAAAATTGATCTAATAAAAGCATTTTAAGGACCAAATTTTGGAAATAAGACACTGTTCCTTAATACTGACATTTAATCAAAATCTACCTTGAAGAAATTCAAGGTAGAGAATGAATCAGGTTCCACATTCATTCTTGGAAATGATACTCAGTGCCCTATGCTCTGCCGTGTGCTGGGCTTGGTGCATCTATGCCAACACTCAGGGAACCTGCTGGAGTCTGAGAAACCAGCCTGCCTTGCAGAGTCTGTGACTGCTGCGCTCCAAACAAAGTCATAAAATATCAGTGAAATAAAGAATTGTCCTGGGAATAGAATAGTCAAGACGTATTAGTCTACTCAGTTTTGTCAGTTAGTCAACAAATTCAGTCTCCCTCCTACCCTTACCACCCAACAAGTGAGTCTTCAAGTTACTAAGCAAAATGGGCTTCCCTGGTGGCACAGTGGTTGAGAGTCCGCCTGCCGATGCAGGGGACACGGGTTCGTGCCCCGGTCCGGAAGGATCCCACGTGCTGCAGAGCGGCTGGGCCCATGAGCCATGGCTGCTGAGCCTGCACGTCCAGAGCCTGTGCTCCACAGCGGGAGAGGCCACAACAGTGAGAGGCCCACGTACCGCAAAAAAAAAAAAAAAAGTTACTAAGCAAAGGCAAGCTATTTTACCTACTCATTTTAGATGCCGCTTTGCTTTAGGGTGCAGTTAAATTACATCAAGTTGTGCAGGTATTCCTGATGTTTATAAAGTGGTCAATAGGAGCGGAGGATGAGGAAATGGAACAGGGGTATGAAAAGAATGGTGAAATTGAATACAGACCTAGAAGTTTGAAGGAGGTCTGAGAATGATGAAAACCTTTGCCAAAACTTAAGCCTTAGAACTCGCTGCTTCTTTCTTGGGAACAGCATGAGCTATAGGGTGGGGCAAAATGATTTTACTGCCAGATTTTTTGATGCTGTGCTCCATTTAGTTTCATTGTTTGCATTTGGGGGCCTATTTTGAGTCACATACTCTATTACTGTTAATATGTGAGAACATCTATTAATATTTTGAGTCTTTATTAGAGTTTAACTATAAGCTATAATTTAACTGTAGATGATCTTTTAAAAGTATGCTGAATTTCTAAGTGGGGCTTATTTTAACACTCAAATCCTCCTCTTTATTTCTCCCCATACCAGTTCTCAAAGCAACGTTAAGAAGGAATTTTAAATGTATCTACACCTAAAATATAGGAAATACATTGAAAAGTGTGAACAACACAATAACAGAGCTCAAAATGAACAACTTTTTGCTACAGTAGTGTTTGGGAAAAATAAATATTGAATTAGCTAATCTTTCTCATTTAATATTAATCCTTCTGAGTAAAACTACAAATAATAGAATCAGATTCTTTCATAACATGCTGCAGGTTTAACCAACACAAAGGGACAAAATACGCCAGATTTAACAAAAAGTTCTTGAAATAGAGAGGATATTTAAAGGAAATGCAACATTGTTATTTTCAATGGCTATTAGTAAACTGTTAAATAAATATGTGCTTTTAAAAATTATTATTCAAGACATTGTAAGACTGTTATGCAATCAGCCAATAAATATTAGGCAAATGGACCCTGCTAAAGTGGATTTTGTGTGCTGAATACACAAGAGCCTTGAAACGTGCTAAATAGACAAGCTATGAGAGCAAGTGGGTTTATGTGATTTGTTTCCTTACATTGGCAATAACATTTAACCTATTTTAATGATGTTATCTAAAACAGAATTCATTCTAAAACAAAGAAGAATAGTACTTTTATAAGATATCCAAGTATAATAACTGATAGTTAATTTTGGTAACTTATATTCAATAAAACATTTAAAATAGAATATTCTATAGGATATTTTATTATTTAATCACACCATAATCATCCTGTATTGTCAAGAAGCTGAAGATTTTCCTTTTTCTGATCCTATTACTTTCCAAATATATTTTCCATATTTTTCAATAAAGTGAATGTTATCATTTTAATTTTACGTTTATACTTTTATAATTAAGATTTTACTGTAAGTAACTGGTTATCTTGTAGTAACATGTACATACTAAATGTTCTTAATCAGTGATATTTAGAATATTGCTATCACTTAATTATTGGTTATCTACGGGAAGGTGATTTCGTATAAAGGCTATTTTAAGACAGTATCTTTCAGTTTGTGTTACATGACAGTGCATGACTACCTCTGTACACACACCTACTGCTAACTACTCTTGAGATACTAAGAAAACCAATGCCTTGCACCCAAAAGTGAGAAAAGTACAAAAGTATGTCCAGTCAAGAAGAGGGTCTGAATCTCAAACACATCATGACCTGGCTTGACAATAAAACCTAACTGATTTCTCTTTCAAAAATTATAAAATATTGAAAATGACAAATAATGTAAACTATAACCAGCTACTCATCACCCAGATATAACTTAAAAATTTTCCAAATTTTCTTGAAATTTTTATTGTTTAAAATGTTCAGATACATTTAAGTCTTATTCTTTCATTCCATTCCTGCTCCTTCCTCCTAGAGCTTCCTTACATTTTAATTTCATCTGCTTGTATCCAGCATTATACATGTTGTTTTGAACAAAGAACGAACAAAGAATATTAATTGGCAACTCCCAGAAAGGCCAATTAGAAAAGATTTTCAACTTCACTCTTCATCAAGAAATGTAAATTAAAATAACAGAGAAATACCCTGTCACCTATCAGACTGAAAGTGTTGGTGAAGATGAGGAAAAACAGGAACTTACATACTGCAAGCAGAAGTGTAAGTTGGTACAATGTTTTTAGAGAACAACTTAATAATTTTCAAGCAAAACTGAAAATATTACTATGCTATGGCCCAGAAATTACCCTTCTAGGCATTTACTCATGAGAAAGTGTCACCTTAGACCTCAGAAGGCATGTAAAACAACCACGTTAATAAACGTTATAGCTAAGACTTGTACAGAGTCTTTTACGTGCCAGGCACTATTCTAAGTCCTTCCTATGTTTTCACTCTATTACCCTCATAACATGCCTTCCTCAGAGGAAATATACCACATTTTACCGATGAGTACACTGAGGCACAGAGGTTTATGACTTGCCAAAGTCGCATAACTAGTAGTGGTGGGACCACAAACCCAAGCAATCTAGTTCTGGAGTCTGTTAATCACTATGTATGGGTCACTGAAGTACCACATGGAAGAGTGAAAGGGTTGAAATCATACAAGAGCCCATCAGAGAGGAAGGAACAAACAACTGGCAGTACATTCACATGGGGCAGAAGAGACCAGCCAGTAAGATGCAAAAGCCAGACTGCACACAGCAGCTTGCATACATTCCAACAGCCTGGCATGGAGGGAAAAGGCAAGGTGAAAAATGATTTGTACTGCACGACACCGTGTTTATGATTTATTACCAATAGCTAAAGAAGCTAAAGCACTCTTAGGCTATACATATTAATAAAAATACAGAATCAAGGGGGCTTCCCTGGTGGCACAGTGGTTGAGAGTCCGCCTGCCGACGCAGGGGACATGGGTTTGTGCCCCGGTCCGGGAGGATCCCACGTGCCGTGGAGCGGCTGGGCCCGTGAGCCATGGCCGCTGGGCCTGCGCATCCGGAGCCTGTGCTCTGCAACGGGAGAGGCCACAACGGTGAGAGGCCCACGTACCACACACACACAAAAAAATACAGAATCAAGAGCAAATAAAGGGCTCCTTTTCTTGCCCTTGGGTTAAGGACTGATAACACCTCAAAATAATGTGTCAGTTCCGGCCGGGAACCGCAAGATTGACTAACTAGATTGGGTTCTGGAGTGAGCAGCTGGCATGGTGAAGGATTTTGTAGCTGTTTGGAGCAGGCATGTGAAGTCTTTCAAGTAATTAAAGAAATCTGCTTATGTGCAAGAAAGGAAAATGTTCTCTATCATCTCTCCATAGGCTTCTCATCAAATGTGTGGGCACATAATTATCATAAGGCTTATATTCTTGATTTATGACAATTATCTTCATACAAAACTCAAAAACTTTAATAGTATAACAACTTCACTAAGCTTTAACACACAGTAGACATGGTTTTCACAAATACATGGAAATGTTTTTACATACCAAATTGCATACAAAAAATATTCATAGAAAACCATATAATAAAAAAGAAATCTGGTTACTTTTACATGACCAAAATAGATGAACAAATGATGAAAAAATAAAATGTAATAGTTTTCATATTGTATAGTCTCAGGAGATAGGCCTATCAAGGAATTTCCCTCCTACTGAAATAGACTCTTAACAAAAAAGTATTTGCTTTAAGAATATATACTTAAGGGAGATTCTAGCTCTGAAAACAATGATCTGTACAAGGTCATAGCATTGAGCTCTTCTTCCTCACTCCCCAAATGAGACTTCTCTGCATAATGAACAAGGAAGGCCTGTCAAGAGATCACAATGTTGATGTCAGTTCATCTAGACCATCAGCCTCCACAGAGCAGTTCCATACTCTCTATGGAACAGCAGTAATATTTTTAAAAAAAAGGTTTCTACAGAGAAAAGACCAATCTAATAAAGACAAACCTTTGAAAGATCAAGAAGTTAAAGTAAGCAGTGACACACATGGCTAAAATGTTAGTTTTCATGGAAACTTAATGGACAAATAAGTGGGGCTATATTTATTGTTAATTATTCTTAATCTTAGCTGTTGAAAAAATGTTTTAGGTTTAGGTGTGGCAACTTCTTTTGAAAAACTTGTTGGCACTCCAGTGTAGACCTTGCTATGATTTCTTTCCGACATTGGACACACCTTGTTCAAAAGACAAATGACTCATAAGAGGCCATAATCCAAGATGTGATATTCAGCATTCAACTAACTAATGATACCCCAGATGTAGCCACAACTTCTATTGTGAGAATAAGAGTAGATGGGATTAGAAACTATGGTTTCTCTGTTTCACCTGAATCAGTTGTAAAAGAACAGTAAAAATACAGATTAAGAGTGTCAGATAAGGTAATAAGGAGAAAGGCCACAGTGGGGGGCGGTTGTGAAAGTGTGCCAACATCAATAAATGTTACTCAATATTTGTACCACTTAACAAAAATAAGCCAAGCGTAGAAGGTGAAAATGGCTAGATAAGAAAGAAGAAAACTAATGTAAGAGTTGACTAAGCTAATCTGTACTACTATGATTAAAAACACCAAGTAACTGACACATGATATCCAATATCAAATACTTTATTATCTACGAAAAAAGGCCTAGTAGAGTCATTTCTTCCTCCAAAGTCCATAAGCATATTTGTGCATGTTTTAATATATCATTCCAATTGTTCTCAAGTTTTTTGTGTATATAATTTGAACAGCTACAAGAAGTTGCTAATATATACAGGTATACCTCAGAGATATTGCGAGTTCAGTTCCAGACTACTGCAATAAAGTGAGTCACATGACTTTTTTTTGGTTTTCCAGCACATATCAAAGTTATCTTTACACTACACTATAGTCTACTAAGTGTGCAATAACATTATGTCTAAAACAACTGAACCTTCAGTAAGTCATAAAACTGAACCTTCAGTAAGTCATAATCTTTTTGCAAGAGTAACATCAAAGATGACTGGTCACAGATCACAATAACAAATATAATCATGAAAATGTTTGAAATATTGCAAGAATTACCAAAATGTGACACAGAGACATGAAGTGAGCAAATGCTGTTTGAAAAAAACTGCCAATAGCCTTGCTCAATGCAGGGTTGCCACAACCTTCAATTTTTAAAAAAATGCAGTATCTGCAAAGAAAAATAAAGTGAAGCACAGTAAAATGAGATATGTCTAAAAAGATACTGCACTTTTCTTTTTTTACAAATTGAAGGTTTGTGACAAACCTGCATTGTCAGATGGTGGTTAGCATTTTTAGCAATAAAGTATTTCTGATTAATCTATGTACATTGGTTGTTTAGACATAATGTTATTACATACTTCATAGACCACAGTGTAGTGTAAACATAGCTTTTATATGCACTGAGAAACCAAAAAAATTGTGTGACTCACTTTATTGTGATATTCACTTTTATTTGGGTGTTCTGGAACCAAACCTGCAATATCTCTGAGGTATGCCTATATGTGGAGATCAGTTTTCTCCTAAAGTTCATTATTCCTTCTATAGGAAAAAAAATGATTTTAATGCTATCCAGTTCCACTAGTCAAAATAAAAGTGATGCAACAGATCTCATGTATACTGAACTTGGATAGTGTAATAATCCCTCATGTATATATAATTTTTAACAGAACCCCAGGGACAAGATAATATTCAAAATGGTAAAATTTCAGGCACAAAAATCAAGAGTAAAAGAATACTTTTTAGTTATTTTTGCTTTTATAACCTCCCTGAAGTCGGAGTATGCAGGCAGATGGCCATTTTCTACCTGTATTTAAGGTCAAGCCTGTATTTGTTCTTTTTCCACATAAATGAAAAAAATGAGTTACTGTGTCTGGAATGTTATATGTGAAAAAAAAGTAGCACAAGAATCTTACTGTAAATTATACAAATAAAGGAAGTAAGTGTTGGCTAGTTAATGTTGTTAAATATTTATACCTAAACTACATAAAAGCATGACAGATGACAGATAACAACAGAGTTGAATTATTACAACTCCACATTAGGTTTTAGTCTGTAGGTATCCACTTTCAATATGAAATCAATAATTTTTTAAAATCTCACCCAAATTCTATTCCCCAGCTAATATTTCTTGGGCCTACATTAAATACAAACAAATAAAACCTAAACCTTAATTAATTAATTTAATAAATATGCACTGAATGTTTATTATTAGCCAGGCACTGTTCCAGGTACCGAATGTACAGTAGTGATGAACACAGCCATAGATCTTGTCCTCATGGAGTATACAGTTTCATGAGAGAAAGAGCAATGAATAAATAACCACAACTTGCTTAGTATTATAGAGGGAAGGAAAAATGAACTGAGAGAATATCGTATGCTGAGGATGAGGGAGAATTAAACAGAGTGAAGCAGAGTGATGAGAAAGGCCTCCTTAAAAAGGTAACATTCAACCTGATCCCTGAAGTGAGTGAAGGAATCTGCAATGTGAAGAGCCAGGGATCAAGAAAAAGAGCATTTCAGGAAGAGGCCACCGTACCCACAGAGGTTCCAAGACAGGGGACCTTCAGGGAACCAAGAAAAGGCCAGTGTGGCTGGAGCCCAGTGAGCAAGGGGCAGAGTGATGGAGGTGGGGGCTGACTGATGAGGCAGACTGAGCTGGCTGTGTACTATCTTACCAGCCACAGTAAGATGTCTGAGTTGAATGTGAAGAGCAGCAGGGAGTCATTAAAGAGTTTCAGTAGAGGATATACATGACATTTTTAAAAGATGACACTAGCTCCTCAAGAGACAACAAATTGGAAGGGAGCTAGAGGTGAAGTAGGCAGACCAATTAGAAGCCAATTTCAGTAGTCACATAAGTTTGGGTGGTGGGTTGCACAAAAGGTACTGGATAGATCTGTAAAAAAGTAGATAAAGTCATGGCATAATTTGGAGACAGAATCAATGGAACTTGCTGACAGACCAGATGCTGTGGGTGATGCAGAAGAAGGAATGAATAATGCTCTTGAGAAACTCAAGAGACCCCAGGTGCCTGAGATCCGGCCCTCCCCACCAGAGAACCCAGGACCCAGTCCCACTGGCCAGTGGGCCAACATTAGCCCTGGGAACTCCTGGGCCCTGCAGCCTGCTGAGCAGGGACCTGGCCTGCCCACCAGCAGGCCAATAGCAGCACAGGACCCCCAGCCCCACAGACAGCTATCCTGTGACCCAGCCATGCCCACCAGCAGGCTGGAACCAGGACTGGGACTCCCCAGGCCAAGCAGCTAACTGTGCCAGGTCCCAGCCCCACCCTGCAGGAGCTGGCAGCCTCCCCACCAGGTAGGGCCTGGCTACCAACTGGACTGGGGACCAGTCACACCTACCAGCATGCCCAAAGTAGTCAGCCCCACCACAGCAGAAGGGCCCATGCAGCTCACAAAGACGGCACCCCTAGAGCACATAGCTCTGGTGACCAGAGCAGAGTGTGCTTCTGGACCCACAGAACATCTCCTACATAAGGCCACTTCTCCAAGATCAGGAAATGTAACTACCTACCTAATACATAGAAATAAGAACAGGGAATTAGGCAAAATGAGCTGACAGAGGAATGTGTTCCAAACAAAGAAACAAGATAAAGCCATAGAAAAAGAACTAAGTGAAGTGGTGATAAGGAATCTACCTGATAAAGAGTTCAGGGTAGTGATCATGAAGATGCTCAAATAACTTGGGAGAGGAATGGATGAACCACAGTGAGAAGTTTAACAAAGAGTTAGAAAATATGAAGAAGAACCAAATAGAGATGAAGAATACAACTGAAATGAAAAATGAACTAGAAGAAATAGTAGATTAGATGGTACAGAGGATCAAATTAGCCAACTGGGAGACAGAGTACTAGAAATCAGTCAAGCTGAACTGATAAAAATAAAAATAAATTTAAAAAAATGAGGACCATTTAAGCAGCCTCTGAGACAACATCAAGCATACTCATATCCTTATTATAGGGTCCCAAAAGGAAAAGAGAGAAAACAAACGGGGAAGAGAACATATCTGAAGACATAATAGCTGAAACCATCCCTAACCTGGAAAAGAACACAGATATCCAGGTCCAGAAGGCACAGAGTCTCAAACAAGATCAACCCTAAGAGGTCCACCCCAAGACACATTGTAATTAAAATGGCAAAAATTAAAGATAAAGAGAGAATATCAAAGGAAGCAAGGGAAAGGCAATAAGTTATGTACAAGGAACTCATAAAAGGGTATCAGCTGACTTTTCAAAAGAAACTCTGCAGGTCAGAAGGAGTGGCATAATACATTTAAAGTGATAAAATGGAAAAACCTACAATCAAGAATACTCTGCCTGGGAAGGCTTTCATTCAGACTTGATGGAGAGATTAGAAGTTTTATAGATAATCAAAATCTAAAAGAGTACAACACTACAAAACAGGCTTTATAAGAAGTGTTAGACGGACTTCTCTAAGCAGAAAAGACAAAGTCACAACTTGAAACACAAAAATTACAAAAGGAAAACTCTCATTGGTAAAGGCAAATATAGAGTAAAGTAGATCAACCACTTATAATGCTAGTAAGAAGACTAAAAGATAAAATTAGTAAAATCATCTATTTTCACAATAAATATTTAAGGAATACACAAAACAAAAAATGTAAAATATTATGTCAAAAACATTAAATATAATAGAAGGACAGGTAAAAATACAGAGTTCTTTAACAGCATTTGAATGTAAGAAATGAAAAACTTCAAATAATCACATATACATATATAGATTGCTATATATAAAGTTCATGGTAACCACAAACCAAAAATCTACAGCGGATACACAAACAAAAAAGAGAAAGGAATCCAAACATAACGCTAAAGTAGTCATCAAATAACAAAGGAAGAGGGCAAAAGAAGAAGGAAGGAACAGAAAAGAAGTATAAAAACAACCTCAAAACAATCAACAAATGGCAATAAGTACATACCTATCAATAGTTAGTTCAAATGGAAATTGACTAAATGATCCAATCAAAAGACACAGAGTGGCTGAATCGGCATGAAAACAAGATCTGTATATATGCTTCCTACAAATGACTCACTTCAGGTCTAAAAACGCACACAGACTAAAAGTGAGGGGATGGAAAAATATGTTCCACACAAATTGAAATGAAAAAAAAGCCAGGGTAGCAGTACTTATATCAGAGAAAACAGACTTTAAACAAAGACTGTAACAAGAAACAAAGGACATTACATAATGATAAAGGGACTGATCCAACAAGAAAATATAACAATTGTAAATATATATGCATACAACATAGGAGCACCTAAATGCATAAAACAAACATTAACAAACAGAAAGGGAGAACTTGACAGTAATATAAGAAGAGTAGGGGACTTTAACACCCCACTTACCTCAATGGACAGATCCTCCAGACAGAAAATCAGTAAGAAAACACTGGACTTAAATGATACATTAGACTCGATGGATTTAATATATATATATAAAACATTCCATCCAAAAGCAGCAGAATACACATTCTTTTCAAGTGCATATCTATCCAGATAGATCACATGCTAGACCACAAAACAAGCCTCAGTCAATTTAAGAAAACTGAAATCATATCAAGCATCTTCTCCAACCACAATGCTATGAGACTAGAAATCAACTACAAGAAATAGCTGCAAAAAACACACAAATGTGGAAGCTAAACAATATGCTACTGAACAACTGATAAGTCACTGAAGAAATCAACTAAGAAATCATATAACACCTGTAGACAAATGAAAACAAAAGCACAACAATCCAAAACCTATGGGACATAGCAAGAGCAGTTCTAAGAAGGAAGTTTACGGTGATACAAGCCTATTCTAAAATAAACAACCTAACCTTACACCTAAAGGAACTAGAAAAAGAACAAATAAAACCCAAAGTTAGTAGAAGGAAAGAAATAATAGTTTATTTAATAATAAAGCAGAGCAGAAATAAATATAGTTTAAAAAATAGAAAAGATCAGTGAAACTAAGAGGTGCTTTCTTAAAATGTAAGCAAAATTGACTAACCTTTTGCCAAACTCATCAAGTAAAAATGAGAGAGGGCCCATATAAGTAAAATCAGAAATGAAAAAGAAGGTACAACTGACACAACAGAAATACAAAGGGTCATAAGAGGTTACTACAAACAGTTATACGTTAATAAAATGGACAACCTAGAGCAAATGGACAAATTCCTAGAAATGTACAATTTCCCACGACTGAATCAGCAAGAAATAGAAAACATGAACAGACTAATAAACAGGAATGTAATTGAATCAATAATTTAAAAACTCTTGACAAACAAAAGTCCAGGACCAGATACTTCAGAGGTGAAGTCTACCAAATATTTAAAGAAGAGTAAACACCTATCCTTCTCAAAATATGCTAAACAACTGCAAAGGAAGGAATGCTTTTGAACTCATTCCATGAAGCCAGTATTACTCTGATAACAAAACCAGACAAAAATACCACACACAAAAAATTACAGGCCAATATCTCTGATAAATACAGATGCAAAAATCCCCAACAGAATCTTAGCAAACCGAATCCAACGATACATTAAAGGATCATACACCATGATCAAGTGGGATTTATCCCAGGGACGCAAGGATGGTTCAATATCCACAAGTCAGTCAATGTGATACACCACATCAACAAACTGAAGAACAAAAATCATATGATCATTTCAGTAGATGCAGAAAAAGCTTTTGACAAAATTCAACATTCATTCACAATGAAAATTCTCCACAAAGTGGTTACAGAGGTAACATACTTGAACATAATAAAGGCCATATATGATAAGTTCACAGCTAACATCATACTTAATGGTGAAAAGCTGAAAGCACTTTCAGCTCTGAGATCAGGAACAAGACAAGGATGCCCACTCCTGCCATTTTAATTCAACATAGCATTGCAAGTCCTGGCCACAGCAGTCAGACAAGAAAAAAAAATAAAAGAAATCCAAATTGGAAAGGAATAAGTAAACCTGTCACTATTTCAGATGACATGACAGTATACAGAGAAAAATCCTAAAGACACCACCAAAAAACTTTTAGAACTTATCAATGAATTCAGTAAAGTTGCAGGATACAAAATTAATATAGAGAAATCTGTTGCATTTCTATACACTAAAAACAAACTATCAGAATGAGAAATTAAAACAATCCCTTTTACAACTGCATCAAAAAGAATAAAATACACAGGAATAAATCTAAGGAGGTAAAAGACCTGTACTCAAAAAGCTATAAGACAATGATGAAAGAAATTAAAGATAACACAAACACATGGAAAGAGATACCATGGCTCATGGTTTGGAAAAATTGATATTGTTAAAATGACCATACTACCCAAAGCAATCTAAAGATTCAGTGAAATCCCTATCAAAATACCAATGGCATTTTTTGCAGAACTAGAACAAATAATTCTGAAATTTGTTTGGAAACAAAAAAAAAAAAACCCCAAATAGCCAAAAAAGTTATGAGAAAGAAGAACAAAGCTGGAGGTATCATGCTCCCTGATTTCAAACTATACTACAAAGCTATGATCATCAAAACAGCACAATACTGGCACAAAACAGAAACACAGATTAATGGAACAGAATAAAGAGCCCAAAAGTGAATCCACACTTACATGGACAATTAATCAATGACAAAGGAGGAAAGAATATACAATGGGGAAAAGACAGCCTCTTCCATAAATGGTGTTGGTAAAGCTGGACAACTACCTGCAAAAGAATCAAATAGACTACTTTCTCACATGATATAAAAAATAAACTCAATCATTAGAGAAATGCAAATCAAAACTACAATGAGATATCATCTCACACCAGTCAGAATGGCCATCATCAAAAAATCTACAAACAATAAAGGGTGGAGAGGGTGTGGAGAAAAGGGGGAACCCTCTTGCACTGTTGGTGGGAATGTAAATTGATACAGCCACTATGGAGAACAGTATGGAGTCTCCTTAAAAAACTAAAAATAGAAATACCATATGACCCAGCAATCCCACTACTGGGCATATACCCTGTAAAACCATAATTCAAAAAGAGTCATGTACCACAATGTTCATTGCAGCTCTATTTACAATAGCCAGGACATGGAAGCAACCTAAGTGTCCACTGACAGATGAATGGATAAAGAAGATGTGGCACATATATACAATAGAATATTACTCAGCCATAAAAAGAAATGAATTGAGTTATTTGTAGTGAGGTGGATGGACCTAGAGTCTGTCATACAGAGTGAAATAAGTCAGAAAGAGAAAAACAAATACTGTATGCTCACACATATATATGGAATCTAAAAAAACAGAAAGGTCATGAAGAACCTAGGGGCAGGACAGGAATAAAGACACAGACCTACTAGAGAATGGGCTTGAGGACACGGGGAGGGGGAAGTGTAAGCTGGGACAAAGTGAGTGAGTGGCATGGACAAACATACACTACCAAATGTAAAACCGATAGCTAGTGGGAAGCAGCCGCATAGCACAGGGAGATCAGCTCGGTGCTCTGTGACAACCTAGAGGGGTGGGATAGGGAGGGTGGGAGGGAGGGAGACACAAGAGGGAAGAGATATGGGGATATATGTATATGTACAGCTGATTCACTCTGGTATAAAGCAGAAACTAACACACCATTGTAAAGCAATTGTACTCCAATGAAGATGTTTAAAAAATAAATAAACTCAAAATGGATTAAAGACTTAAATGTAAGACCCAAATCTACAAAACTTCTGTAAGAAAACATAGGCAGTATGTTCTTTGACATCAGTCTTAGCAACATTTTTTTGGATCTGCCTTCTCAGACATGGAAAACAAAAGCAAAAATAAACAAATAGACTATATCAAACTGAAAAGCTTTTGCACAGCAAAAGAAAACTATCAACAAAATGAACAGGCTAACTACTGAATGGTAGAAGATATTTGCAAATGATATATTCAGTAAGTGGTTACTGTCCAAATATGCAAAGATCTCATACAACTCAACAACAAAATAACAACCCATTTAAAATGGGTAGAGGACCTGAATAGACATTTTTCTAAAGAAGACATACAGATGTCCAACGGGCACATGAAAAGATGCTCAGCATCACTAATCATTAATGACATGCAAATCAAAACTACAGTTAGATATCACATCACACCTGTCAGAATGGCAATTATCAAAAAAACCACAAATAACATATGTTGGCGAGGATTCCCACTGTTGGTGGGAATGCAAGTTGGTATAGGCACTGTGGAAAACAGTATGGAGGTTCCAAAAAAAGATTAAAAATAGAACTACCATATGATCTAGCAATTCCACTCCTGGGCATTTATCTGAGGAAGAGGAAAACACTAATTAGAAAAGATATATGCACCCCTATGTTCACTGAAGCATTATTTACAATAGCCAAGATATGGATGCAACCTAAGTGTCCATCAACAGATGAATGGATAAAGAAGATGTGGTATATACATACAATGGAATATTACTTAGCCATAAAAAAGAATGAAATCTTGCCTTTGGCAACAATCTGATGGATCTAGAGGGTATTATGATAAGTGAAATAAGTCAGACAAAGATAAAGACTGTATGATTTCACTTGTATGTGGAATATAAAAAACAAATGAACAATCATAACAAAACATAAACAGAGTCACAGATACAGAGAACAAACAGGAGGTTGTTAGAGAGAAGGGTAGGTGGGGTAGGGGAGAAAGAAATAGGTGAGGGAGATTAAGAGGTACAAACTTCCAGTTACAAAATAAATGAGTGACAGGTATGTAGTGTAGTGAGAATATAGTCAATAATTATGTAATATCTTTGTATAGTGACAGATGGTAACTTGACTTACTGTGGTGATCTTTTTGAAATGTATAGAAATATCAAATCACTATATTATACACCAGGAATTGCCATACTGTTCTAGGTCAATTATTCTTCAAAAACCAACCAACCAACCAACAAAAAAACTCATAGGAAAAGAGATCAGCTTTGTGGTTACCAGAGGTGGGAGTAGGGGGAATTAGATAAAGGCAGTCAAAAGGTGCAAACTTGGGACCTCCCTGGCGGTCCAGTGGTTAAGACTCCATGCTTCCAATGCAGAGGGCGCAGGTTTGATCCCTGGTAAGGGAACTAAGATCCCACATACTATGCGGTGCAGCCAAAAAAACTAAAAAAAAAAAAAGGGGTGCAAACTTCCAGTTATAAGATAAATAAGTACAAGAGATGTAATGTACAACATGGTTAATACAATTAAAATTGCTGTATGTTATATATGAAAGTTATTAAGTGAGTAAATTCTGAGAGTTCTCATCACAAGGAAAAAATTTTTTCTATCTTTTATTTTGTGTCTATATGAAATGATGGATGTTCACTAAACTTTCTGTGCTAATCATTTCATGAAGTACGTAAGTCAAATCATTTTGCTATACACCTTCAATTTATACAGTGCCATAAGTCAATTATGTCTCAGTAAAACTGGAAGAAAAAATAAAATAAAAACAACAGGATACATTTCATAAAGCATGTAGATAAAAATGATAAAAGGAATAGATTGGTTGTCTAGAGTACTGGCTCTCAACTAGAGGCAATTTTGATCTCCAGGAAACATTTGAAAATGCCTGAAGACATTTTTAGTTATCACAGTTGGGTGGCAGGGTGCTACTGGCATTTAGTGGGTAGGGGCCAGGGATGGTGCTAAACATTCTACGATGCACAGGATAGTCCCTCACAACAATTTTCTGGCCCAAATGTCAATAGTGCAGAGGTTGGGAAATCTTAGTTTAGGTCCGTAAAACTTTTATAAAAACCACTTAGTTAATACCAGTGACATTAAAGTGCATGAAAAGTATTTTTATTCTAGGAGTGTGATTGCTAGGTTGACAAGGGACAAGTATTTCTCCCAGTTAAATCTGGAAGCTCTGAAAGGGAACTATGTATCATAAAACGGACCAGTTGGTAAGGAAATCATTAATTAAAATGAAATGTTCAAAGTAGTAATTAGGGATTTGCAGACCAGCATTTTCTATATAACTCAGTATTGGACTTTATACTTATTGAAATAATATGAAAAAGAGGGGAAAAAGCCAGATAGCTATTTAAGAATCAACACATATTTGCTGCCTCTTTTCCTCAAGGCCTGAAATACTGTGCAGCTAGTCTAGGAGACAAAGCAAGATATGGCCTTCTTTCTGGTACCCAAAGATGAATATGTAATTTTTAGTATAATATCTCTATTACTAAAAATCTATTAGGGTTCATCTGAAAATATTTTAGAAAGAATCATGATTCTTTAAAATCATATTGTTGAACAAACAAAATGAATTCAGAGATAATTAAGGCAAACAGTAGTGCTAGGGACATATCCACTAGCCTTTGAAGGCTCTCTGAACCTTCAAAGTGGAGATGGAATTTTTTTCTTACTGCACTGCTATTTTCATAGAAACATTACTACCCAAAAAAAATCTAATTTACATATCTCTAATTACAAATAGAATAATATATAATATGGTCACAGACTTTTTTTTTTTTTTTTCCCAGTACGCAGGCCTCTCACTGTTGTGGCCTCTCCCGTTGCGGAGCACAGGCTCCGGACGCGCAGGCTCAGCGGCCATGGCTCACAGGCCCAGCCGCTCCGCGGCATGTGGGATCTTCCTGGACCAGGGCACAAACCCGTGTCCCCTGCATTGGCAGGCGGACTCTTAACCACTGCGCCACCAGGGAAGCCCCACAGACATTTTTTAAAGTAAGACTTTTTAATTCAACATGATTTTAAGGACATTGATAGAATCTTTAGAATTTTCAAATCACAATTCTGTACACAGTAAAAATTATTTGCTATATATTTAGGTACTTATTGATTAAAAACATCTGTGTATTTTTGGATGTTGTCTCTCATCTTCCATGAACTTGATCCATATATACAAGTTTCTTTAGAAAAAGGAAAGGCATTTATTTTCTAGATGTGAAATGCAAACACAGTGAGCAATTGATCATGTCTAAACAGGTAAGTGGTGAGTGCGTCCAAAGGCCTGTCTGGGCACAGGTGGTGTTTTCCCAAGCAGAACAACAGCTTTCTTGAAAACTTTAAATGATAAATAACACAGAAGTTTTTAAAAGTCTGTCGCGAAAAATATATATACAGTTATATGTGTAATAGAAAAAAATAGGCTTTGAAATGAGCCAGATACAAGTTATATTCACAGCTTCCTCAGTGACTTAGGCAGGTGACTGTGGGTAAGTCTGTCTCCACACCTGTAAAATGGGGATTTCAAAAAGATAAAATACCTGTTTCTCAACAGAGTATCCAATATTATTTCCTATCCTCACCTCCAAAATGAATGAGAAAGACACACAAAGAAGCACTGAAGAGCTTTGTAAAACTGCTTTCAGAAATGAGAAAAATATTTCTTTTAAATAATTACATTAAATCAAAATATCAGATTCAATTTTAAAATCCAGAAATGGGTTTCTGTTTGGAAGCGAACATATTAATGGAAAAGCAATTGTTTTACACCTGTGAGAAAATCTGCAATTTTCTCCCAAAGATGAATTTTAGAAGTTTTTCCATTGACTTAATTCTCAGTAAAAGTTAGCTTACAGTCAAATGTTAAAGATGAAATCCCCCCCAAATTTTATTCTTGTTATCTCTTCTTTCCAATCACTAATCATTTTCCAGATTTTGTTTTCCACAATTTGCATTAATACCGCAGGAACATCTATGAAATACTACAAATTTTGAGCATCCTTTATACACAATACCCAATCTTTGTCCTTTACTGTGACCCACTGGCCAAGGTCCACCTCTCTTGAGCATGTCCAATGACATGAATTTTTTGGAAAAATACAAGATTAAAAAAAAAAACTTTCTAAGACTTTTAATGAAGGTTTGTGATGAGACAAGTCTATTAAATGGTAGCACATTTAATGAGTACCTAAATAATATTATTAACAGCCCAATAATTAGACCACTTTGCCACATACACACAAAATGTCAAAATAACAGAGTCATAATTTCCGGCAACACTAGTTATGGGTGCTCTGGTCTTAACTATTTTTTATTTTCTCTCCTTAACTTGATTAAGCCAGAAATAATGAGCAAATGTGAACCCTTCCTGGAACGCGTCGTTTAATTTCTTTTTAAAAATTGCACAGGTGGAATCCAGCAGTTTCTTGGCAATGGACTGAGGTAGGATCCAAGAAATACAAAATGTTCCATCAATTATCAACTAGGGATGAAATGTACAACAAAATTCTTCACATTGGTATTCACCCTCAGAGTCCGATTTGGCTAAAAAGCAGCTCCAAACATCATCCAGCTATGAAGAAAAAAAAGGATGCATCACCAAGCAGATAGAGTTTAAGTTTCCCCAAAGAGTGATAGTAGGGGATGTCAGAACTCTAAGTGGCCAAGTAGAGCCATGGGGTTTATAGAGCAGTCATTGATCAGAAAAGGTCCTTGCTAAACTCTGTCTACTGCTCAGTGCAAGCTCACTTACAAGGGTAAGAGACTACAAAGCAATGGGAAATTTGAGATTACTACCATATTGTAACACAGCAACAACAGTCTCCAGAAAACTGACATATTGGGAAGGTGGCTGCCGCTGCTGAGAGCTAAGAAACTGTTGGTGTGAAGTCAGTAACTCCATATGCCGAAAGAAGCTGAGCTGAGAGGCAGCTCCAGGACCTTCTGACCATGTCAGTTCTCCGACCAACACCTTCCAATGTCTGGAAAATCGAGCTTTCAAGGTCTCCCATAAGCTAATCTGGATCTGCCTTTCCAAGCTTTTCCTTCAACACCCTCATTCAAAGACCCAAGGTGTCATTGATGCTGCTTTCTTTACTCAAAATGCTTTCTTCCCACTGAAAGTCACCCTCTAACTCTGACTATTCCAATTTCATCTATCTGGCTAAAGCCTTCAGTAATTTCCAAGAAAAGAGAAAAGTACTGCTCTATATGACACACATTCATGTACTTGTGACATATATGTGCATATACACATTTTTGGGTAGTTTAGTGGATAAAAGAGAATCAGACACACATGGGTTAAAATCTTAGTCCTGCTTCATAGTTGTGGTATCTTGGGCAAATTTAATTGTATTTTGTGAGCCTTAAACTAAGTCTCGGCTATAAAGTGAAGATAATAATGCCTACTGAGAGTACTATTTTGAGAACAGAATGAAGTAGCCGTACTTAAAAGTTTCTGGATTATACCAGGAGCTCAAAAAGAATATTATTAACAGGGGCTTCCCTGGTGGCGCAGTGGTTGAGAGTCCGCCTGCCGATGCAGGGGACACAGGTTTGTGCCCCGGTCCGGGAAGATCCCACATGCCGCAGAGCGGCTGGGCCCGTGAGCCATGGCCACTGAGCCTGCGCGTCCGGAGCCTGTGCTCCACAACGGGAGAGGCCACAACAGTGAGAGGCCCGCGTACCGCAAAAAAAAAAAAAAAAAAAAAGAATATTATTAACAATGCCATTACCTCTCTAAAAGTTATATAAATAAAATGGAAAAAATCCTAAACACAGACTCTTAAAAGAATTTATTTTAACTGAATTAAAATTTAAAATTAAATATATGTCACTTATCATTTAGGAAGATGAAGGGAAAAAAGCAAACAAATCAAAGCAGCACAATGAAAAATAAAATTGAAACTTCAAGAAACAAGGCTAAACCTTAAAAGGAATTGGGGGAAAGGCCACACTTCCTTTGATGAGGGGAATCAGATCTTCCACAATCAAAAGATCCATGTATCACATATTTTAAAAGTTAAAAAAAATTTTTTTAGCCTAAACTAACAAAGTGTCTTAATTGTTTTACTCCCACAATGTCATACCTTATTTATTTATCTGAATGAAAACTGTTCTTTTCTTTTCAAATCTCCTTTCAAATTTATATCTCATCTTGTTCAGTGATAGTTGTCTTGTTTTCAAAATGTGCACATGTATCGCCCTTCAGATGCATATGTGAAGTGGGCTTACTTGTGAGTGTAAGACCCATCTTTCCTGTCGCTCTCAAAATGATTTCTGGAAAGATAGTGGGGGCAGGAATCTTGGGTTCCACTCCTGCGTTGTGAACTATGGAAGTGAATTTGGAGTCCTCACCCTGCTTTTGCTGGTGGGTGCTCCCTTCCCTTCCTCCTGCTTGCAGACTGGGAGAACAGCAGCAAAAGCCTCCTTTCAAACAAGTCAGAATCTGTGACCTTATTTCTACAACACCTTCCCCAAGCCATTCTCCCCTTGAAAGCTGAAGTAGGCTTATTCCAGGGAAAGAATTACTCACATGCAACTGGTCAATGGTTTCTTTTCCCATTTGTTCCAGTCTGTCCACCGAAAGAGGTGTAACAAACAAATGTGGTTAGAGTCCTTACCCTCAAGTAAATTATCATCTCTAAGTAAGAAAAAGTATAAATGTGCAGCAACAAAGAATGTGTGACAGCTACACCACATTCATGTAGCTGATTTCATCTCTCCTTATTTTCTCTTACTCCATATCTGTATAAGTGGGCCCAGTACTTCTCAGATTACAATCTTCTTGAGGACACGACTGTGACTACTTTGGTGTTTGTTAGTCAGTTTGATTATTTGTTTAATCTCATGCAGAATTTATAAATGACTATAAAGATAAGAGGTGTTTATTAAAAGTATGTCTTTGACTTTTTGTAGTTACCCCCGAAGAAGTAGTAAGAAGGTGCCCTTCAGAATGAGATCCTAATTATCGTTTAGGACTGGATGCTAAGTACATCTTTTAGATTTATACAAAGCAGTATTCCAAGGGTGCTCTAAATCACTTCCTTCTAAATTTCATGTTACACCGAAGTGGTAAACAATCTTTTCTTCAAGTTGTCTCCTCTCTCATGGCCACCACTGACGCAGACATCAGCTGGAAGAGAGGCCGCCCAGGATTAGGCAGAATGCGTTATATGTAACTTGTCAGCTACTTGTAAACCCCGAAGAGAGTAAGTCAAATGTCAGGGACTGATTGTGAAGCTGAATTGCTTCCTCTTTTCTAGTTTCTCACAAAACTATTTGAATTCAGCTTCCCCTCTCCCTAACAGCAGCCACTTCTGACGGAAGTCTATTCTCTCAGACTAGCTGCCACTTAGGAAAAAATTGCTTATTTTGTTGTTCTCAAGCCTGTGGATAACTTTACACATGCTGAATTTTAAACAACAACACAAATACTTTCCTGTGGTATTTTCACTGCATTTCTCTATGCTCTGAATTCTATCTTTACCTCAAGAATATGAACTCAATAGTAAATTCACAAAGGGTAGTATCACAGAAAATATACACAGGATATATTTCCTACTGTTATACAGTTGGAGTTACCACAATTTCACTGTAGCTTTTTTCTGGAATTTTGTCCCTAGGACTTACTTAAAGGGCATATAAAATGTAGTGTTGTATTAATATTTTTAAATAAGTTTAAATATTGAAATATATATGACTATATTGATTTAGGCCTTTATGGGTCTTTAACATATGATTGCAGATTATATCTGAAATAACATTGAAAAATACTTTATAGCTGATCAACTTTTTCCTATTTCTTCACCAAAGCTAACAACAAAGAGTTCATTAGAATTGTTCTGAGGAATTATTCTTTAAAATATGAAATAGCTTTTTATCTCCATGCATTATGAATGCTTCGATTTCTAAAACATATTACCTCATGCATTAATAAACAACCAAAAAAAAACCCATCTGAACTTCTACTGACACTTTACAGAATAGAGACTTCTGATTTTTTTATGAGCTGTGGTATAGAATTGGATATGTTAGCCTTTTCAGGTTAGACCAGTTAACACACTTCTAAGAAAAATGCTCATGAGACACAAAAATATATCTGTGGCCTCCAAATTTTTATCCTAGAAAAACCTATAAGAAATTATCATTTCCTGTTTCTTCCCCAAATATCAGTTCTGCTCAGGTCTGGAGACTACTCTCCATCTCTTCCAGGTCTGCAGCAGAAGTAATTCTCCTTCTGTCACCATCAACCCTTAACCAGCGGAAACATCCCAAAAGCCTTGTGAAACAAACAGAATATAATCCAATGTAGAGCAATCCTGCCAGACACCGCCCATTCCTCTGCCTTTTACTAAAGTCTGTATTTTAATTATATGTAGAGTCTACCTGGTAAAGACTTCTCATATTTCAAGACAGCTTTAGCACTCTCACCGCTATAAAGATTTTCCTGACGCCACCCCTCATCCTGGATAGAATTAAAAACTCCCCTATTTTTGGTTCCCACTGTATGCTGTACAGACGGCCTATCACACTCTATTGCATTCATTTATTTACATGTTTATCCCCTTTGTAGTAGACTATAAATGCACCAGGGTCTAAACTATGTTTTATTTGTCTTTATGTCTGCAGTTCTTACCAAAGAGCTTGATATATTATATATGACAATAATATTTGCAGAATGGGAACAATGAATGGTGGTTGCATATACAAGGAGATAAATTTAAATTGGGTTTCCACACAAACTTCAGAAAAGGTCTTTTTGTTACCTACAGAATAAATATATTTTTCTGCTGCTCTGATTTAGACTCAAACACAAGGTAGTAGACAGACCTCCCTGTCCTCATTTGACTTGTCTACATTCACACAAGAGCCTTCAATAATTACCCTGACAAACATTTTCAAAGAGCAATCCCTAATCCTTAGAGTTGAAAGTTGCTCAAGTAAGGACTGTTTGTACAATATAAGACCATTTTTTATGGAGTCTCACAAGCACCTAGTGAGTTAACAACAGTAATGACCATGACCTGAGCTAACTCCAGCACTCCAGCTACTCTGTCTTCCTGGGGTTAAATCTCTTAAACTCCTCTGGCCTTTGTACCTCTGTGGAGTGAATAAACTGTGTAAGCAATACCTACACGCCTCTATTTATATAATTTAACATGCTTATATTGCCCTTCTAAAACAAATATTTATTGAACACTTTTCTAGACAGATTCAAAGAGGCAAAGAAACTTAACCAATACTTTTACTTTTTTAATTAAAGATTTCCAAGGTACAAAACTGCACTCCTTAAAGGCAAAATCTCTAATTTTTTACAATATTTTTTTGGGGGAAGGAATGGGGTTTTGTGACTGTTATGTCTCATTAACTCACTTGTAATACCAGGCATTGTAATGAATGCTTTACTCATAAGTTCAAAGGCTTTGGGGATGTTGTATTAGATATATACAATAAGCTCAGAAACTAACATTGGTTTCATCATGACTCTAAACAAGGCAGGACTGTTCATTATGTGTAGACATATTACAGTATGTTGGGGTATTTCATCCCAGCCCTAATTCCAACACACTACCAATACGACAACCTTGTTACTTATATCCTTATTTTTAACGGCCCATTTTAATTACTTTGGCACTACAGACATTTACTAGTTAACTATTTATCAGAAGTAGCTATTATAATTAGCTGTTATCTATCTTGAGTGTCTACACTCAATCTTAACACAAAATGTTATTCCTATGGGATATAGAAATTTTACTGTGGGATATTGAAAAACTTTTTTCTGTGTACTCCAGTGGTGGGTCTCTCATCTCTAATGTTGCTTCTCAATAAGAAGTTAATGAAGCTACTTTATGAGCCAATTCTCTATCCTGACACTATGTTCCCAAGCTCCAGAAAACCTTCATATTTGCTATCCAACTCCCTTGCACAAGCATCCACCCAAACTCAGGAAGCTGGTTTCAAGAAGTCTCCCTCTCCCCTCGAGTTTCCTCTCCCCTCTCCCTGCCCCATTCTGAGCCATCATGTCTGCTTCTATGGAATTCTGAAGGAAGGCGACCCAGGTAACAGAGGCTGTGGAAGGAGGGAGGATTTTCTTGAAGTTCCCCACCAGACATCGAAATGTGTTTTACATGAAGAAAAATTACTAATAGAACCCACAATAGCCAGATTAAGAGTTAAAGGGCTTTAGTGGCTGGCTTGGGATCTTAACTTCTCTTTATAACTACTTTTGGGGGAAAAACTAATTGTGAATTGAACACATTTAAATTATAAACCAAAATTTATAATACAATTTATTTATAAGTTGTAGATCACTACAACATTACAATTCTTTAAGAATATGAATAATCTTTTTTTTAATTCTGACTTTTTTTAAGGAATTGAGAATACAGGAAGTTTATTTTCATGAGAAAATGGTGATAGGTTAGTTTTAAATTGAAGACGTTCATTAGAAGCAAGCCTGCAATTTCCTTTCACCTCACTGTTTGTTCTGTTATTCTAACTAGCTTTTATTGGAAATCTAGTACATGCCAAAAAGTTTTTATGAGTGCTAGAAATACAGCAATGAGCAAGACAGGGGAGTCCTGATCTAACGGAGTTTACATTCTAGGAGAAGGGGAGTAGGGAGCGAGGAAGGGGAATGAATACAACAAATGAACAAGAGGATTCAGATACCGATATATGATATAAAGCAAACATAATGAGGATGCAATATTGTGGGGCGGGAGAGCTACTCAGGGAGGCTGTTCTGAGGTGATACTATGGGAGCTGAGTGTGAATGAAGGATGGATGAATGAATACATGAATGAGCAAAGCACTAGTATAGAACTTTCCAGGCTTAGAGACTAACTGGAACCCAGGGCCCAAGGAAAGAAGGAGGTGGCATGTTTAAGGCCCTGAAAAGAGTCCACTGTCACTGGTGCTGGGTGAACGGGTGGAGATGGGAGGAGGTGAGATCAGTGTAGGCAGGGGTGATCCTCATGGTCTGTTGGATGCAGGTCAGAAGTTTCTCTTTTAGTGCAGTAGGAAGTCACTGAAGGATTTTAGGTGGGAGAGTGACTTGAGCTGATTTAGTCTTGCAAACGACTACTGTGGCTGCTGAGAAGAGAATATATTATAAAGAAAGGGGCCAGAGCAAAACCATGGGTAATAATTTGGACACTACTATAAAAGAGAGATGGCTTAGATGAGTATGATAAAGGTAAAGATTGACAGAAAAGGATAAAATTGAGATATCCTCTGGAAGAAGAGAGATAAAATGCATTTAATTTCTAAATATGGTTAATCCTATACATATTTTTCAAAGGGGATATCCATACTAAAATAGTTTTAAAACATGGAAAAATTGAGAATATCAATTCAGAAGCTGACTTTCATTTAACTTTGATTTCTGTATTCCCGAAGGATCAAGGGCATAAATAGGGTTGGGGTATGGCTTAGAGGTGAGGTCTGGGGTTGCTGTGGAATTTCTCCGTTTCCAGGCCCATAAAATCATTTGCACATGCCATCTTCTACACATGAAACCTGGCCAGGAAATGCACTTGGTTGTTGATATGTGACATGTAACTTTTTCAACTTGGCAATAACATTCACGCTTACAACCAAAACATAGTGCCTGAAACCAAGTTCCTCCTCATCCCTGGCAGAACACAAAGTACACGTTCCTGGGAGATGGGATCCAAATGGGGCTCTGCCAGAAAGGTGGTTCTGGACTCACACAACTAACAAGCCGATAGAAAACGCTACTTTACTTGTATAACTGCTGTTATTTTGGCCCTCTTATGCACCTTTTGGCATAGTATATAATGTAAAAAAAGAATAGTCTCTTTGCTCAGGAACTTAAAGCTCAGATAGGCAATTAAGTGTAAGACACTGTAGGTAAAGCAAGCAGCTAAAACTCAGGCACAGCTTTCTGGGACTTACAGATGTATATGGAAATGTAAAAACCAATTTTATGAGGGCCAGTCATTGAAAAGAGCCACAAAAGGAAGCAAGATGTTGAGGAGTTAAAAAGATTAAAGAGAGGCCTACTAACATGATTACTCTAGTAGCAAATGTTAACTATACTTCAATAAAGTTACAAAAATAAAACTGATTGTGGAAATGGGTACACAACTCGGTGAATATACTAAAAGCCACTGAATTGTACACTTTCAATGGGTGCAGTGTATGGCATGTGAATTCTATCTCAACAAGGCTTTTTTTTTCTAAACTGTCTGCAGGAGACCATGCTGTTATGCTCCATGGAAGTGGAGGGGAAAGGCACCATTGAGGGGTTCTGAGGTGTCTTTCTCAGACAGAGATGGGGCATTGGGCCTGGGGCAAGTAATGTAACCTTTTGGGGTCTCAGATTTTTCACGTGCAATGCAGAGGCAATCATAATAATACTGACGGTCTCACAGGGTGTCGTAAGGATTACATGGAATTACGCAGATCAAGAGCTTACGGTAGTCCTCAGCGGTATTGTTTCGTTAAATAGTGTCCCTTTGTTAAAAATATGCCTATTCCCAATAGAAATAAAACCAAAAATAAGTAAATGGGACGTAATCAAACTTACAAGCTTCTGTACAGCAAAGGAAACCATAAACAAAATGAAAAGACAACGTAAGGACTGGGAGAAAATATTTGCAAATGATGCGGCCAACAAGGGCTTAATTTCCAAAATATACAAATGGCTTATATAACTCAATATCAAAAAACAAAACAAAAAAACCCAATCGAAAAATGGGCAGAAGATCTAAATAAACATTTCTTCAAAGAAGACATATAGATGGCCAATAGGCACATGAAAAGATGCTCATCATCACTATTATTAGAGAAATGCAATTCAAAACTACAAAGAGGTACCACCTCACAACAGTCAGAATGGCCATTATTTAAAAAGTCTAAAAATAATAAATGTTGGAGACAGTATGGAGAAAAGGGAACCCTCTTACACTGTTGGTGGGAATGTAAACTGGTGCAGCCATTATGGAAAACAGCATGGAGGTTCCTCGAAAAAAACCTAAAAACAGAGTTGCCATATGATCCAGCAATCCCACTTCTGGGCATATGTCCAGACAAAACTATAATTGGAAAAGATGTATGCACCCCTATGTTCATAGCAGCACTATGTACAACAGACAAAACATGGAAACAACCTAAATGTCCACTGAAAGATGAATGGATAAAGAAGATATGGTGTGTGTGTGTGTGTGTGTATCTATCTATCTAGATACACACACACACACACACACACACACACACACACACACACACACACACACACACACACACACACACACACACACACACACACTGGAATATTACTCAGCCATAGAAAAGAATGAAATAATGCCACCTTCAGCAACATGGATGAACTCAGAGATTACCATACTATGCAAAGTAAGTCAGAAGGAGAAAGACAAATACCATATATCACCTATATGTGGAATCTAAAATATGGCACACATGAACACATCTACGAAAGAGAAACAGCCTCACAGACACAGAGAAAAGACGTGTGGTTGCCGGGGGGCGGGGGGAGGGAAGGATTGGGGGTTTGGGATTAGCAGATGCAAACTACTAAATATAGCATGGATAAACAAGAAGGTCCTACTGTATAGCACAGGTAACTATATTCAATATCCTGTGATAAATATTACTCAGCCATAAAAAGAAACGAAATTGAGTTATTGGTAGTGAAGTGGATGGACCTAGAGACTGCCATACAGAGTGAAGTAAGTCAGAAAGAGAAAAATAAATACCGTAAGCTAACACATATATATATGGAATCTAAAAAAAAAAAAAAAGGTTCTGAAGAATGTAGGGGCAGGACAGGAATAAAGATGCAGACGTAGAGAATGGACTTGAGGACACAGGGAGGGGGAAGGGTAAGCTGGGACGAAGTGAGAGAGTGGCATGGACTTATATATACTACCAAATGTAAAATAGATGGCTAGTGGGAAGCAGCCACATAGCACAGGGAGATCAGCTCGATGCTTTGTGACCACCTGGAGGGGTGGGATAGAGACACAAGAGGGAGGAGATATGGGGATATATGTATATGTATAGCTGATTCACTTTGTTATAAAGCAGAAACTAACACACCATTGTAAAGCAATTATACTCCAATAAAGATGTTAAAATAAAAATATCCTGTGATAAACCATAATGGAAAAGAATATGAAAAAGAATATATGTATAACTGAGTCACTCTGCTGTACAGCAGAAATTAACACAACATTGTAAATCAACTATACTTCTATAAAATTTTTTAAATGCCTATTGCAAATTTCAAATGTACACACATCCACATTCCCAAGGTCAAACCATATACACACAGACACACATGCAGTTTTTTTTCAAATATCTATCTACATCTCTACTGTTCTTAAGGTTCTAACAATGCAACACAAGCAATAAAGACACAACACTTAGAAGATACTTAAGATTAGGAGGAAAAAATCCCATTTGAAAAATATAAACAAAGCAAAAATTAATATAGTGTCTAAAGATAATGCAGGACAACATAAAAACCCTTCTGGAAGAGTACAGTGAGAGGTGTGATGATAGGCATGATAGAGCCGATTATTTAAAAACGGTGGGGCTGAAGAAACTTTCACTGCCCTTACTGTTGATTTAAGAAAACCTCCAGAAGAGAAAAGCAGGCTCAGTTCTCCAGAGGGCATTAGGAAGCACTGGACTCAGAGCAGAACCCAACGGGCCTCTGCAATGTTGTGTGGCAGCAGGAATCATCCTTACCCTCCGCCTTTGCCTCTCGTTTGTTCCCCAGGCCTTGTGTTTCTAGATTTTTGAATATGACCTATTATCCTCTTAACAACTCTGCAAGGCAGACATTCTTATTCTTCTTTTTTTTTTTTTTTTTTTTTGCGGTACGCGGGCCTCTCACTGCTGTGGCCTCTCCCGTTGCGGAGCACAGGCTCCAGACGCACAGGCCCAGCGGCCATAGCTCATGGGCCCAGCCGCTCCACGGCATGTGGGATCTTCCCGGACCGGGGCACAAACCCGTGTCCCCTGCATCGGCAGGCGGACCCCCAACCACTACGCCACCAGGGAAGCCCAGGCATTCTTATTATTTTTCCAATGATTTTCCGACTGCAGCTCAGAGATATTCCCCCATTTGGTCCTCTAATTCCAAAAATGGGACTCTTCCTCCTACATTCCATATTTGTTACTTTAAGTTCTTTAGAGCTATCATTAAACTTTTATAAAAACATTTTTTCTCAGATGCTGATTTTCCTTACTTAGGGAGATCAAAAGAAGACTTTTAAAAGTCAAGGATAGTTTATATTTTTGAGGCTGTAACAGAAGATCCCAAACTGGTATTTTCTGGTAAAGTCTGGATTTGCTTCACAATTTTTCCTAGTAACAAAAGCCATGTTGCAAACATGATAATGTCACTGTAGCCTCATTCAGAATATTACTCACTCTTTCTGTTGCTTTGCTACTTCAGCACTCGGGAAAGTTTGAATTTCCCAGTAGTGTGACCATGATACTATTTTTGTATCTTCAGCGTCCACTTATTTTCAATTTAGTGAATCTATGGTTGAGCTGAATTTTGAAAGCTTGCTGGAAAAAAGGAGCTGGATTTTATTATTAAAAGATTTAAGAATAAAAATTTTTGATATATAAAGAAAATACGTTCTTAAGAAGAAAGCAAACATAAAACATATTATTTCTTCAAGTTTTCCTCCATTTAAATACCAATATCATCTTAATCCCTCAAAGCACATACGTGTGAATAGCATAATATTAATATTTTTGGTTGTAGAATAGATTATAAAATTATTTCATAAGCACTAGCTACAGATTTACTTCATGACTGATTGCAAGTTTACGTGAAATTCAATTATAATAATACCAAAAATGTAAGGTCATCAAAGAAAATTTGGATTCAAGAAATGGGGGGGAAATATGAGCTCAAACTAGAGCTTTAATCGTCTCCTAGGTATAACATGATTAGGTTAGGCACACGAGCAGGGAGTTACTTGTCTTAGGCATAAAAAATGTCAAAGTAATCAAAAAGTATAAATAAAAACATGGGTGACAGAGAAATTTACTAATTCCTATTACCCTTTCATCAAACTGCTAAAGAAAGTTCTATATCAAGAAAAGAAAAATACCAATGTGGGAGGGGGAGTGGGATGGGAGAGGAGGAGACCTACCCCTTTGGTGGGTGGTAGCTGGTAGCCCCAGGGTCCAGCTTCCCCTCAGCGAGCTTTTTATATCAGAGGCGCCAGAGCTGTTCCCGCTTCTTGTGCCCCAACAGGTCCCTTCTTTCACCGCCAAGCTTCTCTCAGGTGTGGTCTGAAACAGCCCTTCCATTTCCTCCCGATCGACTGAACTCCCTAACATTTTGTGTCTTATTTTCATCATCTCTCACCAAGGTTTCCAGCGACTTTGTTCTTGCCAAACTGGAGGACTAATCTCCCACTCATGCTAAATCCTTCCATTTGAAACATTTTTTCCTTCCTTGGCCTCAGAAACTTTAACTATGCTTTATTTAGCTGCTTCTAATGATCCTTCTCATTCCACACGGCACAGTGTCTTAAAACACACAGATTTTGGAAGTAGATGGACTTGAGTTCAGACCCTTCCAGCTGCCACATTCTAGCTCTGAAGGTTAGGGCAGGTAAATGAACTTCTTTTAGTCCCATTCTTTCCATTTGTAAAATAGGGATGATAAAAGTACCCACCTTGGGCTTCCCTGGTGGCGGAGTGGTTGAGAGTCCGCCTGCTGATGCAGGAGACACGGGTTCGTGCCCCGGTCCAGGAAGATCCCACATGCCGCAGAGTGGCGCAAAAAAAAAAAAAAAAAAAAGTACCCACCTCATCTGGTTGTTACAAGGAGTGAATAAAGCAATACATGTAAATGTTTTATGGCACAGTTCAATGCCATAAAGGCAAGCCCTTGTGACATTAGTTACATGTATTCTATAATCAGGTTCTCTCCTCAACCTGTCCCAAAGAACTATTTTATAGTGTCAACACTTGTTTATGTAGCTAACATTGAAATCAGTAGCTTAAATGTGCTATGGGAACTCTGAATTCCTAATGCCCAAAATTGCATGTATCCTTCTCCATCTATTAAAACTTCTGGCCTTTTCTATTTAAGTCAAATGACTTAAATAGAAAAGTCTATCTCTTTGGTGACAGTAAATCTCATTAATTCACGATTTATGAGGCAGTATACATAGTGGTTAAAGGGTGCTTACGTTCAATTTCCAGTTCTGTAACATATCGCTACGTGACCTAGGACAAATAACTTAAAACTCTTTGTGCCTCGGTTTCCTCAGTTGTAAAATAGGAAGAGTACTAGTGCCAACCTCATATAATGCTTAGTAGGTATTATATTAATGTTTATTAATACGTTTATTAAATAAAATAAAATTTACAGTGTGACCTTTGTATTGATTTAAATAGAAAACTAAAACAGTAATACTTTCATAGCACAAAACAGGGTGTTTTTTATTAGTTCTTCTTCTTTCCTTTGAATTCTCATTGCCACTACCACTGTCCACGCTTGTGACCCAACATAACCAGATGATGGTAAAAGCTGCCCACCCTGCCTCACTAAACCCATCTCCCAAATTCCATTCTTCTACTTTAATCCATTTTTTATTTAAACCCTAATTGCCAGATCAATCCTTTGGAACAATCCTTTCACATTGTGCCCTTTCGGACTACTCCATTGGTGACTCCCACCAATTTTCAGACAATATACAGGACCTCACCTTCAATGGGCTTATCTAGTTCCCTATGCCCAGGGGCAGGTCTTACCTAAGTGGAACTCCCAGGGTCACTAAACCCTTCAGGTCTTTATTCTTGTTCTTTTCCCCTGCCTAGAATGTGCCACATCCTATTTCTTCAAATCTTATCCATCTTTCAACAACCAAGTCTGATTCCACTTGCTCTGTGGAGCCTTTTCAAGCTGAGGCCCTCACCCACAGCTTATGCAATACTACCTAGTATCCTAGAGAAGAGGAGACTTTCTTCTACAAACAACTTCGTTCTTACCATAAGGTTCCTTTTCAGACTGTTATCTACATGCTGCACGTGTACATATCTTGCTTGGTATTTCCCGTTGCACAGTCTCAATACTGTGCATATGGTAGATGAGGTGGAAGCAGGTGAGTTCATAGATGAATGGTGATCCTGATGGGGAATAAGTAGGGTTTGTTCAATTTTTTTTTGCTTTAATTTCACCGCTGGATGATTGAATGGGCATTCATAGTCATGAATGTGATACTATTTTGGCCACATTAATGACATTACCTAAACTAGAATCAAATAGTTTAATAAGTTCAACTCAAATGTATATTCATATCTGTGTGCAGAATGCTCTTTATTCATGTTCACCAAATTAATGTCTATGTGAAGGAAAGGTACAGTTAAATACCTAACAATTTTTTGTATAAAAAATAAAAGCCTTACATACTCAATACTGTTGAAGTGGAGGCGCTTACAAGCTCTTTATAGCAAAGAAATGGTGGTGGAGGTGCTGGTTACACCTGCTTTCTAGTGGTTTACGTCCACGTACAATACTGAGAAGTTCTGCAAGTGTGAAATGCTATTGGAGAGACCAAAATAAAAGTCTGGTCTGCACTCTCAGTCCTACATTAGTTCCCATGTCTGAGGATCTTTTCTTAGTAACCCAGGAGGAAAAAAAGAAAGCCAGAAGGAAACGGTAGCCGAAGTTTACCCTTCAGGATGGAAAGATAAATGTTTGTAAGCGGTTTCAAGGCAATGACACTTTAAATGAAGTAAAAATTTAATTAATGGAATTTCTTCCACAAATAATTTTTATAGTAAAGAAAACAGGTTAGTACTATGGGTTTAGTAATAATAATTATAGTAATAATAACAACAATAACAGCAACAGCAGCAGTAGCAGCAACAACAACCAGAAATGTATCTGGGTCCTAACAGAGCTAACCTAATCTCTCAACTAGTGGGATCCAGAAACCCGCCCAGACTTAATGATTTAGTAGCTGAATTTTAACAAGATGCCTACATCCAACTTTAGGAAACACTTTCCTAATCCATTTACATCTACACTAACAAATGATCATAAATGTTTCACTGAATAATGATCCTTTGTGCTTCCCAATCCTCAAAGCAAGGTCCAATTTTTATTCTTGTACTCAAACTCTTAAATTCCTTTTTCTTAAATAACAAAAGCAGAAATAACAAAGGATACCCTGCTTAACAAGCAATTAACTAAAACTTCCAACTAATGAAAAATCTGTTCTGAGTAATGAACATTTTATAATTTCTGTCTGACTCTGCTTCAATCCACAAATATATATGCCTATAAGATACATGTTTTCAGACCCTACACACACAATGACTTTCCTGAGCTGACAGACTCAACACAACAGTGCAAGCTGCCAGGAGAGAAACCAGACCCTGGAGTAGCCATAAGGAATCAGTACTGAAGAGGTCACAGTTGGCTTCTGGCTTCCTTCACATACAGCCAATGATTCTGCGTCTCAAAAATGCTAGATACTCAAAGCTAAAATAACATAAATTGCAGATTAAAGCAGAATCTATTGGCAGGAGTATCTACACAGGATCCTACCCGGGAAACAAAATGACATTGCAAGATGACATCCCAAAGCATTACAGAATAAGGAAACTGGACAAGTCACTTACAGTCCAACTTTTTGCTAAATTCCAGAGAACAGTCCTCTGAATTTTAAGGGGATTTCCTTGTCCCTTGTTACGGAGAAGGCCTACGGAAGCTAAAACTCCCATACATCCAGCGGCTACCCAAAATTCATATTTAAGTATTTCAAATTCTCAGCTATTCGGTGCCATCTGAATTCAGAGTATTTTTACATATATTTTTTCTAGACTAATTTGCTCTTCAGTTTCAGAAAAATGTGCTTAAGCCATGCAAACAAAAAACAGAGAAAAAAACAAATAAACAAACGTTTCCCTCTGGTTAAGTTTATTAATCAGAGTAAATGCAGTTCTATCTTATCATCTTTCTATGAGGAAACTTCTGTTCTTTTTTTAGATTTGGAGAATTGCTTTTCCTGACAGAACCCCCAGAACTGAGAACCCTGAACTGCAAACTTGTCCTTTGTCCTAGTTGTTTACCAGCCTTATCAGGGCACACATGGGCTGGCAATGTGATTCTAAGATAAAAATTCCTAGGATATAATTAGATGTTTTCCCAAGAAATATCACCAATGCCATGAAAATTTGTTTGCTCTCTTCTCCTTCATATTTAAAGATAATGATCTCACAATTTCTTGCAATTTAATCATTTTCTTTTAGATAAGTGAGAAACATTAACTTGGCACTGAAGAAAAATACATACTTTTAAAATAAACAATACTGAAAACACAGATCTTATCTTAAAACTTCTGTGACATTTAAATAAACATACTTTTCTCCAACAACACACTTCTTAAAGCTTATAACAACATAAATATAATGAAAATAATGTTATACCCTGAATTTAACTATAAATGATAAATGACAGAAAGATATAGTCCAAGCTAGTGATGCACAAGCTTTCTTACAGTGCCTTTCAGACTCATTAGTTCAATTCTGAACAAAGGGGATAAAAAGAGAAAGGCAGAAAATCACAAATGCATGTTTGCTAAGTTGCAGAAGAATACTCTCTAGCCCAGCGCAAGAAGTGCTGTGAAAACATCTCAAGTTCTCTACTGAACTCCATCTTTGCTAGAGACTAAAAACCGGTTTTGGAAAAAAAAAAAAAAAAAAAAAAAAATCTTCTACTGCCACCTGCTGGTAATTTGTAGTCAGTGGTTCTCAAAGATGCTTGAATGACATAAATTCTAGATTAAAGCAGAATCTTTTGCCTTTTAAAGGAAGAACATTAGATATATGTTTTGAGAAATACAGACTATCACATTTTCCTGATGCTGACTGCTTCCCTCACTGACACACTGCCCTGAAAGGGAGTCAGAGGCCATTACATTTTCATTCTTCCCCTTTCCACAAAAGCCATTCGACATACTCCTAGGCCAGCAATAAAGATTTAAAACCAAATGGTCTTGGCAGACCTGTCTGCAGAGTATTCACAACTCAAACACTTGAGGTCAGCTAGAGAAATTTTACTCTTTTAGCCAAAGACCCATAGGCCAAACTGTATTTTTTAAGACTTCTCTACAGGAAACTTAAACTATAAGAATGTGAACATATAGTTGATGGAGGATCCCAAATGAGAGGTCCAAGACTGGAACTGGAATCCCCAACTGGCAAGATTCTGTAACTGGAGATATAAACGTGATTTTAAAATTCATAAATGAAAGGGTAGGCCCAAGTTCCTGCAGTCAGCTTCATTCCTTTTTTTGGAGAGTCTAAAAATTTTTTAAAGGCTTTGCTAAAAGGTTTTAAAGGAGAAAATTATTCTCTTTAATTTAGAGAGTATTTAAAAAAATCAAAGTAGATAGGTAAAACATTTTGAGGAAACAGTACTTTCTATACACAACCTGCCAAAAATAAACTACAGAAGTTCTTTTTTAGTTACGTCACGTGACAAGTCATACACTGTAGGATTTTTCATGCCACATTGCTTTATCTATTCTAAAAATATATTGAATAACATGGATTTGACTATTTTCTCCAAAATTAATGTTAAGTATAATGTGAATCTGAAGGCAGTGTCCCAAGATATAAATCCTGTCTTTTTTTTACATCCCTAGACATGAGCAAATTTGTCTGCTAGGACACTGAAGAGCTGTCTGTAATTCTATGGTTCTATAATTAAGACTTGTACAAATTCTGCTGCCAAAAAATCACCAGAGTGGGTGGTGAATACAGCCAAGTAAACTCTAATTATGGAAGGTGGGTTTTCTAAGATCTTAAATACAAGAAGCAAAGGCAAGATCAGACAACTAAGATAGCTACCAAGGCAATATAAATAGTCTTGTCAAACTCAATGTAAGCCCCCCTTTGGTAACAGCTGCTACCTCTCATAGTTCATAGGTACTTTAAAAGCACAATCTGGGGATCTTCTACTTAGAATTCAGCACTTCATTGTTCCCTAAAAAATAGAGTCATGAAATTTACTCATGTCATTTTTCACTCCTGGGACCAAAAAAAGGCAAGAGAAGTCCAATGTCCCAGATAATCTTCCATTTTATATTTCAGCTCCTCCTCTAGTATTAGTTTTAAAGGTTCTGTTTGGAGTCCAATAGAATTCTAAATAGCATTCTAAGATGCGTGCAATTCCTAAGTGTAAGGACAGCACAATAAATTTACGTAAACTGAACACATGCATACACCAGCACGCAATAAGGCACCAGCATTTTCTGCACTTCAGATGTGCACCCACCTACCCAGAAAAGAGGAAATTTTATAAAACAATATTACAAAGTTTTCTCAATAATAACATTATATAGTGTATTCTTCCAGTTGAAACTGTAATTACAGTCTTCAAGTAGAAGTGATTAATGCTTTTTCCTATTTGCTTATATAGATGTCTATGCCCATCTTACTCCTAATCAACAAACTGCATGAATTTCTCATTTGAGCCCACCCCAAATATCACCTCCTCTGTGAAGACTTCCCTTACCTTCGCAGAAATATTAAGTCCTCAACTATATTCACAAATAGTCTGTGTTCACACTAATTACACTGCATTAGAGTTATCTGTATGTACATCTACTGTTCCAGACTGTGAATACCTTATGGACAGAAAAGGCATTTAATTTCATCTTTTTGATCTGCCTTCTGGGCTTTAAACTGTATGCTTTAAAATGCATGCTAATGAATGACTCAATGTTTTTCACACTATTTCTTCTGCCATAGAAACGGTTTTTCAAAAAAGAATGTTCTACCAAACTGTATTCTATAATATTATATGAAGCAAAATATATTATCCAGATGTCTTAAAATATATATTATTTTGGGCTTCCCTGGTGGCGCAGTGGTTAAGAATCCTCCTGCCAATGAAGGGGACACAGGTTCGAGCCCTGGTCCAGGAAGATCCCACATGCTGCGGAGCAACTAAGCCCGTGCACTACAACTACTGAGCCTGTGCTCTAGAGCCCGCAAGCCATAACTACTGAGCCCCCATGTCACAACTACTGAAGCCCGCACACCTAGAGCCCGTGCTCCGCAACAAGAGAAGCCACCTCAACGAGAAGCCCGCACAGGGCAACGAAGAGTAGTCCCCACTCATCGCAACTAGAGAAAGCCTGCGTGCAGCAACAAAGACCCAATGCAGCCAAATAATAAATAAATAAATAAATAAATAGTATATATCATTTTAATGCCCTCCATATAAAGGATCTGTAACAGAGCATATTTTATTCAGATTAAATTAAAATGTGCTCATTTTAACATATATACACATTAGTAATACATAAATTGACAATATGATGCTTCATGATAAGCAGCAGTTATTTTCTTGTAAGCAGTGACACTAAGGTATTTCTCTGTAGAAGTTTCACAAAATACACTTTTTAGACCTGATACTCTTACTGCTCTCCTTCCCCATCCTCCTCCACTATAATTTAAACAAGCTTATTTCAACTAAATTGAGATGAAACTTTACTTATACATTCAGCTCAAGGATCACAGAAGAAGAAACATGAACATCACATGAAAGTGGGAAATCCCAGCGCTCTCCTACCTGTGTACCTAAGCTGGCTGCCATCATGTGAGTCAGAAGTTTAGCTGCAAACATGGAATACCTGGCACAGAAGATATGGGAAAGAACAGCCAGGCAGAGACCTGTAGAAACAAAAAAGCCCATGTGTGGTTTTACAATCCATGAATAAACAGAAGCATGGTAAAATCTTTGGAAAAGGTAAGCACATAAGGCCGCATAGCACAACATCTCAGGGAACATTCATGTTCCAATTTTAATCCAGTCCACTTGACAAGACATATAAAATCCTCACACTTGGGCCTCCCTGGTGGCGCAAGTGGTTAAGAGTCCGCCTGCCGATGCAGGGGATACGGGTTCGTGCCCCGGTCTGGGAGGATCCCATATGCCGCGGAGCGGCTGGGCCCGTGAGCCATGGCCGCTGGGCCTGCGCGTCCGGAGCCTGTGCTCCGCAGCGGGAGAGGCCACAACAGTGAGAGGCCCACATACCGCAAAAAGAAAAAAAAAAAAAAAAAAAAAATCCTCACACTTATTAAGCCCAAAGGGTAACTTTAAATTTCAAATATCTACTTGTTTACTTCCCTACTAAAAAGAAAGCTCAAATTAAGCAGATTAATAATTTAGACAAGTTTTACTGTTTAAGAAAAGAATCAAATTCCAATCTAATTTTCCATGATCAGGTGGCTTGCTAAATAGAGATATTTAGGGAGGTGAATAGGATTTTTCAGGCATAGAATTGTGAATGGTGCTACCAAAACTCAGGTTTGGTAATTACCTCTTTTTGTCTACTAGAAATAATTATGTAATTACAACAGTGGTGATTATGAATTTTTAAAGCAACCTTATGCTCCTGGGTGCCAAAACCAGGAACAAAATGTGTTCTTTCTCACTGAGATGACTTTTTAACCTAAACATCTACATTTCCAAGTAGTGTGAAGAACATTATTCTTATTTTCTTTAAATCTACTTGAATTCACCTACCTATACTACTTCAAGGGGAAGATCAGAATCTCAGGACTAACCCATAAATCTTTTATCTTGCAATTTGTATAAATTTCTTTTAATGTTAGGTTTTAAATGTAGAACGTATATATATTTTAAAAATACTTCCTGCCTTTTAAAATTTAAATGTGCTGCACAAAGTAACCTACTTGCTTTATCACTTAAGCCTTTTACTCCACTCTCATCCTCAGTAGGGTTATTTTGTCTAAGAAGTGTTGAAACATAACAACTGGCTTGTGTATGCTGCTTTGCCCTGTACTCTGCATGCATTAGCTCATTCATCAACGCCTCCGTGGCAAACAGGAGACGCTGCATTTGTTTAACATTTTGTTCCTTCATTATCTTTTCTGAAGCCATGGAACAAACTTCTCAAGTACGTACACCACATGTTGGCATGAGTGGACTGGGCATCTGCAAAATGCGCACATGGGGTCTGTGACTAATTGTCAGCACAGAAATGCCTCTCAGAAATCCTTCTGGGAAAAGCTTTCAGCATGTTTAGGTTTGCATTAGGTAGACAAAGTTCCACACAGGAAGTGAGGCTTTGCATTAGCTGAGGCTTTCAGCCTAGAAATTTGGCCAAGAAATCAGGAGTAATCCACTTTTAGGAAGGCTGCCATGAGGTGTTCTGGGACAGGTGAGCAGGTCCTGGGGCTGTCTGCCCAATCCTCCCACACAGGTACACAGGATAGCCAGAAACTGCATTTTTACTTAGGTAGCTTATAAACTATTTAAGCTGTTGCTCCAAACTCACAAATGTACACTTTGAACTTCCTGTGATGGTCAGAGTCATCTTAAACGGAAGGTTCAGGTTGAGTGTGAGAGTGTGTGTATGAGTGTGGGGGGGGGGCGGTCTGTGTGTGTTACCACACTGACTTAAAAGCAGGGCCTTGGAAGTCTCATTTCATTGCCGGCCACATGATCACAAATATGTGCTTTACTGTGAGTTTACTGTGGTGGATGGTAACAATGTGAGGCAAGGGGGTTGGGGCTGGGCAAAGGAGAAATACTCCTGAGTCAGCTGTTTCTTTCTAGTTCACAAGAAGAACTTATTCACAGCCTTTTCCCCTAACTTGGTAATTCTCCACTATACTCCCATTTCATGATATAAATTTAGTACAGTTAAACTTGACCAGATCAGTAATATTTAATTAAGTCTATTAAGCTTCAATTAAAATGCTAGCATGACACCTGGTGGCAGTCCAGGATTCAAAGCCAGTGGCAGGAAAATGGGCTAGGTTCTATTAGCCTGTAAGTGTAATGTACGATGGTTATCTAGATGCATTTTTTATTTAGGAGAAAAGAATGTGGCTAAAAAAATCTCAAGCGGCCTAGCCTCAACTGGCCTTGGGAGAGATACTGAATACCTTAGATTTAAAGAAATAAATACTTCAATTACCAAGTTCCTAAACACTATATGCTAAGTATTTATCTTTTATTTTCTTATCTGATATTGAAGAGCCGGATTCAGCATCCATAATTTAAATTTTTTTTAATTTAATTTTTTTTACATCTTTATTGTAGTATAATTGCTTTACAATGGTGTGTTAGTTTCTGCTTCCATAATTTAAATTTACAAGTCAGATTTTTAAAAATTGTAACTTTTTTTTGGTTTTAAATTCCCTTAATATGTAAATCACAGGGTACAAAAAGGTATAATTATAAATAGAAATTTTTAAAAATAAAGTAACAATTCCAGGTATTACCTAAAGGTATACTCTAAACAGGTTTGTAAAAACTGATTCCTTGGCAATTATGTAGAAAAACAAGCGGCTGATTGAATAATTTTCATTTGCTTTTTACCCTAGCACTATGTAGGTTACAGAATCCATTGGAAAAAAGCAATTAATCAGTTTACTAACATAAATAACTTTTCTATATGATTAGACAGTAAGATGGAAGATAAGTTACCCTTAACAAAATGATAACATTGATAATCTTTGATTTAGATAAGAAAAACTCTGAAGAACCGCTGGATTCTTTTGCTATTACCAAAGTGGACCAAAGATCTTATCTATCTATACAATATTCGAATGTTTGTATGCATATATACATATGTACTGTTTGTATATGAATACAAATATCCAGTAAATAACTCTACTGTTTGGCATCACTCACAAATAGGACACACTGTCCAAATCACTGAAGTTTATCCCTCCACAAGCCAAACGTTAATACTTTTTCCCATGAAAATCTCTTTAAAATATTTATAAATTTTGTATTGCTTTACTTATGTATCTCTGTCTTCTCTACAGATCAATCTAAAAACCAAATGATCGCTATTTTATTAAATCAATTATTCGCTTGTTAGCTTAGGGTTTTTTCTCTTCTCCCACCTAATGTTAGCTGTAACTGTCACCTTTTTTACTTTTTGTTGCTCATCTCTATTGATTCCCATATTCCTGCAACTCTCCCTTCAGCATGATGCCTCTTGATTACAGCTACTAATAAGCTAAGGACAGGAAAACAAAATTGTCAATCCTGAAAAGTTTTCTAGGGTGAACAAAAGTCAATAGGAAAACACCTTAGAGTACACAAGTTCTGTGTATTAGAGGGAAGGGTTTACTCCAGAGGGAAGAGATTGCCAGGAGACCAGCCTCTGGGTAACCTATGAAGTTCAATACAGTAGCCACTAGCCACATGTGGCTATTTAAATTTTAATTAATTAAAATTAAATAGAATTAAACATTCAGGCTCCAATTGTACCAGCCATATTTCAAGGGCTCAATAACCAGATGTAGCCAGTAGCCACCACACTGAAGAGGGCAGAACATTTCCATCATCGCAGAAAGATCTACTGGAGAGTGCTGTGTTAAACTGTCCCAAGACTGTTTATGAAAGGTCACAGAACACAATTCTGGTCAAAGAGATGTGCGGGAAAACGCTCTGGGTGGTTTTCAGGAAAGTTTTCATTGCTCTTAAAACCGGATCCAAATAAGTGCTTTTCCTTTGGCAAGCCTACGCAGAGTTGTGGGATGCTTAGAGCTGCTGCAGCCAGCTCAAGACCACGTGGGGGCAAGGCGGAGAAAATAAAATAAAACCTTTGAGGAGAGCAAAAGAGACAAATGTAAAGAGGCTGGGCCCCCTGATGATGCCATTGGGGTGCTGAACTAATCAACCCTGAAACTAAATTCTGCTTATTTAAGATATTTGACTTGTTTTCTGTCACTTGCAATCACGGCCATCCTAAACAATACATGTTATTATTGATACATAGCTAGAGAAATCCAACATTTTTATGCCATGTCAGAATTAGACTAAGCTCTCTGACTTCTTTATCACCTGCAGTAACCTCTTAAAACTGCTTTTTTTTTTTAAGTTCTGATATTTTTTCCATTCTTCTTGTAAACAACTCCCCATTTGATAGAATGAAACTGTTTTGATAATTATAATGGCTATCTTAGGACAACGATTAGTGAATATGAACTTAATATCTTTAGAAGAATCTGACACAGAAATTTAGTAAATATCTCTTATATTTAAAAATTATTAAAATGAAAGGGTGGCATCTGATAGAGTTTTTTTTTCTAGAAAAACAATTAGAATATCAGCTTGTAAAATATAAAAGCACAACTAGAATATTCTTTTTTTTTTAGAATAGTCTTGCAGTTTAATAAACCTGAACAAAAGAATAAGCATGCGTCAAAGGATTTTGGATTGTGCTGATTTACTTATCCTGTAAGTCTTAGTATTTAGCAATTTATAGACAATTATCTCCTGTTACTTACTGTAAACAATGACATTGTGTTGGCATTTATATACTTAGTAATCTATAGAGTAAATAAAACTATTCATCATTTAAAAGGGAAAGCTTTAGTTTGACTAATGTGTTAAGGGATTTCTCCACCATAAGAGAACAAAAAAGAACAAATGTGAGGTCTCAACTTAAAAGCACTTCAAAACAGGAGACTCACCCACCTACAAGTACATCAAACATGACCTAGTTCATGTATTGATGTTAAAAACGAAGTGGATTACAGAACGTTACAGGGTCTCATTAAGTTCATAAGGCCATACAGATTGTATTCCAGAGTCAAAATTAGGATGACTTTAACCCAATGTCTACCTCTGACAGACCAACATCAACAGAGTTATGGGAAGCAGAGCAGGTTCTTTGATATTATTCTCCGAATAGTAATAGTATCTAAAACCATGCCTAGGTTCCTCAATAACTATAAAATTATGGCATTATCATCTAAAGTTATTGTAAGTTGTCTTTCTTCCAAATCACCTTTGACGCGAGTCCCATAACGTTACACTGCTGTGCACAGTTATTTACTCGTCCTATCTTTTTTTATCTTCAAGGGATAACTTTAATTTCTTGGAATTTGATAAACTGGTTTACAATTTTAAAAGTCACAGGTATATAGCCTAGTTTTTCACCTTTCTAAATGGAGGATTATTAACTTCTTGGCCTACATGCCCATTTCATACACTTGGATCATTTTAGTTGTTCTGCTCTAGTAAAGTAACCAGAACTGTAAACTAGAATTGGAACAGATACACTGTGATCTATCCTGATTTTTTTTAGAAAGGGTTTAATTCCTGTCTAATTGTATGTTACCACATTTCATGAAAAGAGTTTGTCAGATTGCTTCCAAATTCAGAGGGATATTTGGTGTGGTCTGACCTAAATTAGAGAATGTGTACGTAAGATATATAAAAGTCTCTTGCCTCGTTCCTGGGGGCCCTCAGAGGGATAGAATGTCATCCTCCCCAGAAGCTGAAACTGAGCACAAAGATAGGACTTTATGTCTCCTGATCCGCAGAACGTGCAATCCATGTTACAATATGTCATGGACAGAGGGGAAAAAACCCAATAATTTCAAATATGCATCCAAGTCAAAAGTAATAAATGTAGATATTAATATTTGGGTGTTGGTTATCAAATACATGAGTAAATCTATGCAGCCTTTTCAAGAGTTAGTTGCAAAAATGCATATTTATTAACAATTCTCTCAGGAAATATCTTACAGTCCTGCTAGTCTTCTAAAAAATCAAGGTAACATTCTCTCTTTAGTTTTTAGAACTCTTTGCTTTGATATTTAGTATTTAGAACAAGCAAAGGATTTTTGTGGATTATATTAGCACTTAGATTTATGTCTCTATGGAAATACATGAAATGGTATCTAAATCGTTTTTTTTTTTTTTTTTTTTTTTTTTTGCGGTATGCGGGCCTCTCACTGTTGTGGCCTCCCCCGTTGCGGAGCACAGGCTCCGGACGCACAGGCTCCGGACGCGCAGGCTCAGCGGCCATGGCTCACGGGCCCAGCCGCTCCGTGGCATATGGGACCCTCCCAGACCGGGGCACGAACCCGTATCCCCTGCATCGGCAGGCGGACTCTCAACCACTTGCGCCACCAGGGAGGCCCTAAATCGTTTTTTTGTTTTTGTTTTTGTTTTTGCGGTACGCGGGCCTCTCACTGCTGTGGTCTCTCCCGTTGCGGAGCACAGGCTCCAGATGCACAGCCTCAGCGGCCATGGCTCACAGGCCCAGCCACTCCGCGGCATGTGGGATCTTCCCGGACGGGGTCACGAACCCGTGTCCCCTGCATCGGCAGGCGGACTCTCAACCACTGTGCCACCAGGGAAGCCCTAAATAGATTTTATTTCAGCATTTTACCTTTTGGCTCTATTTCATCAGTCTATGAAATTTCTGTAAATAGACTGCATCAAAGTAAAATAGGATGTCTCCATCTGATTTTGGAACTCTGTGTACCTAGAAGAATCTATTAAGCAAGAAACATCATTCTTATGGAAGATGCTATTAAGAATAAGAAATTATTAACTTTTGCTACTGAATCTAAGGTTTAGAATTAAGATACATTAAGGAAAATGTATAACTTTATAAAATGAAATTATAGTGAAAATATTTTAACTAGGACACAGAATATTAAATTATAGTGGAAAGATTTTAGCAACCAGGACAAAGAAGAATAATTAATTACATGCTTCTACCTCCACAAAATTTTCCTAATTGATAAAGATTACTAGGGGACTGTTTGCACACCACGTAAAAGACATAAATTCAATGATAATCACATTTACACACAAAATATCATGAAAGCAGAATGTCTGAGTTAGTATATCTACCACCCTGTTAACACAATTTAAAATCATATATTGTGGGTATGGAAATGGAGGTATTAGGCCCAGGTCTCACAACTAGCCAATGGCAGGACCAGGATTTGAACCCAGGCCATTTGGCTTCAGAGTTACCCTATACCCAGTCCTCTATGTAGCATATTGTTCACAGAAGCTGCTGTACATCTGTAAAAGGTGACTCAGGGCACAGAATGGATGAGGGTGGGGACAGAAATATAGTGTAAGGAATTCTCAGACTCCCAACCACAAAATCAAAACAGCAAATGAGAATAATTCTATAGTTATTCAAAGCTAAGTTATAGGTAAATAGTTTGACAGACATTAACACAACTCAAGTTCCTATTCCTGCCAGAAATGGGACCTAGATGTAGAAGGTGAAAGACAATTTCTTTTTTAACACAGTGGTTAAGCCATATTTAGAGCTTCTAGACTGCAGAATACAAATCAACCCAAGGGATAGGTTTATTTTCTAATGAAAATACAAAATGCTTTGTTTATATTATCTCACACAATCCTGATATTCCACTGCAGAACCTGCCTTCTAAATCACAGCACTATCAACTATACCCTTTCTTACTATCCAGCTTCTATCCCACACTGTACTTTATATTACAGATGAGTTGGAACTATGTCTTGTTCTTTCCTTTCCCTCAGTACAAAGTTGGTCCTCCATAAACAACTGCTGTATGAATTAATGAACAAGACCATGGGAAAGTTTATTTTCTCCTAGTGTTGATGAATTACAGTACGCCCACATCTTGCATATATAAAAAGACTGCGGGAAAACGGGTTTTATCCTCATCGATATTTTAAATTGTTGACTCAAAAATACTATAACTTACCTGAGATACATATAAATCCAGAAGAGAAAAAAGCTTCATTGTATGAAGACAAGTTGTCAGTCTGGGCATAGACTGCATACACGGACATGTATGAACAGGCACATTCCACGTAGTCTGAAGTGTCCTCAACCACTTTGCAAAACTGACTGTCAGACAACCAGCTAGGGCAAAAACACAATCGTCACTACTCCTCTTTCACCAATACTTTAGGCGTTGAGATGGCTTTTAAGGTAAAAATAACTTACTGAACCTAAGTGTTCTTTACTCAAGACGTAAGCAGACCACATTTTCAAGAAGAAACATTGGGGGGAACATCTTGTCCAAGACATGACACAAAGATCCCACAGATACTTTAAGAAGCAGCCTAAATACTAACTAAACCTGCAGAAGCATTCCCAATACTGAAGAAGCTGGTCCTCTCAAAAGAGCAGTATCAGTCCCTACCCAATCTAAAGCAAACACACTCAAGGTGTTCAACAGAAAGTACTCTTCCCTAGCATTCCAGAATACCAAAAGGTCAATATAGCCATCAAATGTGCAGTGTTCACCCTTCCTCATTTTTCACAACTCCTTTATTTTGAACCACATAAATTACTTACACGCTTTTCTAAGTTTCCTAGATCATCTTTTTTGGATTTTGAGCCAGTTGTATTATGTAAATGTTTCCCAGGGTTCTTTCAGGTGTTTCCTTCTAAAAGGTTTGGCTTTTACCACAATAACTGTCATGATTATAGCAAATATAGTGCCACATTCCATGCCTTCGGAGCATCCCTCAGTGACTACCGATTGAGCCTCTTCCCTTCCAGTGCCTCCTGATACCTTTACTTTTCTAAGGACATAAAACTTCTCAATCCCAACTGCAGATTCAAGCTTGAAACGTTCAGTATTAATTATATATTGAGGATTGCAGAGTGTATTAGGTTTAAGATGTGTCCTCGGACATTAGGAATTTCAATGGAAAATTATTTTTTCACAACGAGACTAAGGAGAGTTTTGGTGTTTGAAGGACCGTTGGTCACCCAACTAAGCTGTTTGAACTCTCTTTAGAATTTTAGTTGGTGTGGCTGTAAGTCAGTAACAAACAGAACCTAGTGACTGATTTGAACCCTAAACCTTCTAAGCCAGCAATGCCTGACCCTGCAGCCCTGGTTGAGCTCCCAGAGAGAGAACTGCTCAGAAACATGTCTCAGGCCAAGGAGAGTTAAAGAAAGAATCACGCTCTTCTTCCCATTCTTGTGCATGGCTTTAATCCCAAAATGCACTCCAAGTCATATGTGGACTAGAATTATAAATCCCTACTAATCCCTCTAAACATAGGGCAGCAGATCCAGAACCACAAGCCCAGATGGAAGGGGTCAAAAGAAATTCCTTCCCTGCTCAATAAATTAACCAATAACCACAGGGAGGTTATCTGAATTGAGTAGAACTCACACTAAGTCCCATGAAAGTAGTCATAATAAAGGAGTACATAATGTGTTAAACACATATTTAAATTGTTTGGTTCCGTTTGCCACCTGCACAAGGCTAGACAATTTCCTATGCTGCTTTGTCTCATTTAGTGTAGAGGTTCTTCTCCAGTCTAAAATCTCACCTGAGACCTCTATGTTCAGTACAAAAAAAACTGGGCTTAATGATACTGGAATGGGGAAGGAACAAATTCTGATTTTAAAGAATTATTAACAAGTACCTTGCAGCAGCCTGATTCCAAAGGAGACACAGAGGTGTCTGGGGAACAATTCTAGGCTCAGCAGCATAAATCCTGTACAGAATCTCATTGTTGTTGGTCAGGGGTTGTGAACTCTGGCCTTTCACACTCAAAGATAATACCTATAATGCCAAAAAGAATAGAAAATGTAATGATTTTTTCAAATTAATGTCATGACTGAATCTCCCATTCTGAACTTCACTTCATTTTTCTAGTCATTTTAGTTACTTGCTTACTGTCACTATTATTCATAGCTTATGAATGCAGGCTGTCTGGCTGGTTTTCCACTGCAAACATTCTACCTCTACTCCAGCTACTGAGCAGTCTACAGCTGACAGACTTTATTGTCAGACTTCATCACAAGCGGGATATACAATACAATATAGCATTAGAGAAAGCTATGGGTTTTTTTTCACTTTCTCCACTTATATATATTTTTTTACTTAATAAAACATGAAGGAAATATTTCCAACTATTTTTGAGACTAAACATTCTACAACTAGCTCATAAAGATAGGACACGTTTCGTAATTAGCTCACCATGTCTAGCATTTACCACAAATCTGATCAAGTGAATGTATCCTGAGGAATATGTTTGCTAAGGAAAAATCAGATTCTAACTGCATAATTCTTTAAATGATAGATTACCTTATTTTTCAGGGCATGAAGATTAGTTCCAGTCATAAACCACTGCTGGCTGCTATACTCTGTAAACTGGACTAATTCACATATACTTTTCCCGGCCATTATTTCTGCATCCGGAACATCCAATAACCTCTCTGGAATTCGAATATAATCACCTTCTTTTCCTTCAAACTTGTGCCCATTGATTTGCTGAGGGTACCAGTGAAGAGCCAGTATGGACAAATACGGGCAACTGTCAAGGATGGTTTTGCTTCTATGACAGAAAAGCAAAGGTTCTGCTAAAATGGCATGCATTTGCATATGTATATCTTCTCGTATTTGTTAAAACTCATCACACTGGAGCTCCTTTCTTTATGTATAACCATGACACTACCTACCCAGGAGCAGTAAAGAGAATGTGCTTTCAGTTCTTTTATGGTGAATTGTTAGGATTTTCTGCACAGAACTTTCTGCATCCTCTTGCCTGAACCCCCTTATAGCCTAAAACATGGGCTTTTGCAAGCTGTTTCACAGATATCAGATCTGTGGTTATAAAATGTACTTTCTGTATTAGTCACATCAGCATTGGTGGAATAGGTTGAGGAAAGAATGTACCACTAAACTGAAACTCTGCTTTTTTTTTGCGGTATGCGGGCCTCTCACTGTTGTGGCCTCCCCCGTTGCGGAGCACAGGCTCCGGACGCGCAGGCTCAGCGGCCATGGCTCACGGGCCCAGCCGCTCCGCGGCATATGGGATCCTCCCAGACCGGGGCACGAACCCGTATCCCCTGCATCGGCAGGCGGACTCTCAACCACTTGCGCCACCAGGGAGGCCCCTGAAACTCTGCTTTATATTCAAGAATATCATAAAACTTATATACCTAGAGCCATGTTTTCATCAAGTTTACCTCACCCCTTTCTAAGCCATCAGAGCATTTCCAATTTAACCATATATATGATAAAAGAAACAGCCCTGAGCAGGGATCTTTATCCATTTAACAACTGTTTTCAACATTCCCTAGGCACAAGATCCTGTGCTCAGTGGAATTGCTTCCAAACCTCAGTGTGTGTTGAAATCACCTTGAAGTTTGTTTTAAAATACAGATTTCTAGATCACATCCCATTCTTACTAAATCAGAAACCTTGCCTGGGGGAGGCTAGAGGTTCTACGAATCTGTTTTTTGTTTTGTTTTTTTTTTTTTTGAGGTACGCGGGCCTCTCACTGCTGTGGCCTCTCCCATTGCGGAGCACAGGCTCCGGACGCGCAGGCCCAGCCGCCACGGCTCACGGGCCCAGCCACTCCGCGGCATGCGGGATCCCCCCGGACCGGGGCACGAACCCATGTCCCCTGCATCGGCAGGCGGACTCTCAACCTCTGCGCCACCAGGGAAGCCCGAATCTGTATTTTTTAACCAGTCCTCCAAAAAATCTGATAAATTTTTTCTGTGGATCTATCATGTTTGCAAACAATGAAGAGACACAAAGGTGAATCATACCTGAAACCTGCCTCAAAAAGAATGGAGAATATATTAGGATAAAAATCATGCATTAAGTTTTAAAAGTTACATGGGCCACAAGAGATGCTGAGTATGTATAAATGTATCATGGACACAAATACCTCGTCAAGGCCCCTAACCTGGGAAATGGAGTTGAGAATTTTAAACTGAAGATTTAAAAAAGAAAAGAAAGGGTAAGGGCTAACTTTTTCCTCTAGCTATATACTCTCTTTTAAAAAAATCTTTAACTACCACATTTGAATTGGTACCTTTAAACATCTATCTTTTGTCCAGCCATTCATCCAGGCTCTAGCTCCTATGTCCAAGACTCTTATTAAAACAGTTCAATCCATATAGGCCATCTACACCTCCACAACAGCTTATAAAAAGCTCATCTCTTCATCTTCCCATCTAGCTTCCTACATCTTCACTGGTGACTCAGAGCTAAAAAGCTGCCACTGTCGACCTCCCCACCCCTGACCGGGTACAATGTGACTGAGACCAGTGAACCTACCCCCTACGCACCCACCCTGGAATCTTCTGATATTTAGCCCATCAGCGCTATCAGAGACCCCATTATGTTGGCATTCTGAGACGAACACAACATGTACAGTGACTCTACCCAACCTTGACACAAGTGTGTCAAATCCCTGGCCCCTTAAGAGGGCCTGACGACAACTACACTCTCCCTGACACTTTAACCTCCTATATCCATGCCCTTCCAATGCACTCACTTTGATCAATCCCCAAATCTGCTTTACACCTAGGCTTAAATGAGGGGGAAAAACCCACATTAACATGTAGATTGGCACCACTACAAATCCACAATGACCGACTTCAGTCAGACCCTCAATGCCACTTGACATTGTTTTTACTTGGCTTCCAAATGATTGTTCTAGGTACCATCATTCTCCTCAATATCCCTGCTCTATTCCCAAACCCTTCACTCTCAGTAGATGCCCCTGAATACTGCTTAAGACAATGTATAAATAATGCATATTAGAATGGTCAACATCTTTAGAGTTCCCTGAGTTAAAAAAAACTCAACTTTAACATAGTCCTCAACACGATGGCTCTAAAATCCTAAATCAGATTCCTACACACACATACACACACCCTACCTAATGTATTCTATATTCAATATTTAAAGGTTGATGATCTCCCCAATTGATGATTTCCCCAAATGTGCCATGCTCGCTCCTCTTGCCTGACTGCCATTATACATGCGAAACAGCAAACCTGCAGGGACGATGCACATGGCCAAAAACATATTGATTCCTTTATTCATTCTATTCACTCATTATACCATAACCACTGAGAATCTACCATGTACCAGACACTGTTCTAGGCCCTGAGAATACATTAGGCAACAAGACAGAAAAAGCCACTCCTTTTGTGCATCTTATACCCTTTTGAGTTCTCACCAGGCCTTTGAGAGCACAGATGGAATCAACATTCACAGCAGGGTAGATGATTCACGTCTACCACTATCTCAACATCCTGGTGATCTTGCATAAATATGGAAAAGCAAAGAGAAAGGACTGAAACTATGCAAAGCTATGAACTATTTGACTTCACTGAACAACATTTTTTTTTTTTTAAGAAGATGTTGGGGGTAGGAGTTTATTAATTTATTTATTTATTTTTGCTGTGTTGGGTCTTCGTTTCTGTGCGAGGGCTTTCTCTAGTTGTGGCAAGCGGGGGCCACTCTTCATCGCGGTGCATGGGCCTCTCACTATCGCGGCCTCTCTTGTTGTGGAGCACAGGCTTCAGATGCGCAGGCTCAGTAGTTGTGGCTCACGGGCCTAGTTGCTCCGTGGCATGTGGGATCCTCCCAGACCAGGGCTCGAACCCGTGTCCCCTGCATTAGCAGGCAGATTCCCAACCACTGTGCCACGAGGGAAGCCTCTGAACAACACTTTTAATCAGACATGTCCCATTAAATAACAATAATTGTTTTTTAAATAACATAGTACTTTGTGAAAATTGGAGGGAAATATCAACTTCCAACCATGTTCTATTACGAGCTATTTTTATGTTAAGTCAAACAGAATTAAAACACGATTTAGGTCTTTGTACTACAATGATCCAATTTACCTTACGAATGTAATTTATCAATAAAACACCAGAACTGGAGAATATTAACACATAGTTACGAAATTAACTATATAGTTAATAACACAAACCACATTTTATTTTTTCCCTTTCCTCTTGCTTGCTCTCTGCCCTGAAACTCCAGCCAGAAACAAAATTTCTGAAGTTCAGCAATATGTTCTAAAACAACAGATTCTGAAGTTCAACAACATTCAGAGAACTGCCTCCAAATGGATGAAATTGAACCAAAACTCCAGGGAGAAGCACAATTAACAGTATATTAAAGTATGTCTAAAAGTTGATATGGATCAACAGAACAGAATACAGAGCCCAGAAATAAACCTACACACCTATGGTCAATTAATCTTAAACAAAGGAGGCAAGAATATACAATGGAAAAAAGACAGTCTCTTCAGTAAGTGGTGTTGGGAAAGTTGGACACACACTTCATGTAAATCAGTGAAGTTAGAACACACCTTCACACCATACACAAAAACTCAAAATGACTTAAAGATTTAAACATAAGACATGACACCATAAAACTCCTAGAAGAAAAGCATAAGAAAAACATTCTCTGACATAACTTGTACCAATGTTTTCTTAGGTCAGTCTCCCAAGGCAATAGAAACAAAAGCAAAAATAAGTAAATGGGACCTAATCAAACTTAAAAGCTCCTGTGCAACAAAGGAAACCATAAACAAAACGAAAAGATAACCTACAGACTGGAAGAAAATATTTGCAAATAATGCAGCTGACAACAGCTTAATCTCCAAAATATACAAATAGCTCATACAACTCAACAACAAAAAAACAAAAACCCAATCAAAAAATGGGCAGAAGATCTAAATAGACATTTTTCCAAAAGAGACATACAGATGGCCAACAGGCACGTGAAAAGGTGCTCAACATGGCTAATTATTAAAGAAATGCAAATCAAAACTACAATGAGGTACTACCTCACACCAGTCAGAAGAGCCATCTTAAAAAACCTACAAATAACAAATGCTGGAGAGGGTGTGGAGAAAAGGGAACCCTCCTACACTATTGGTGGGAATGTAAGTTGGTGCAGCCACTATGGAAAACAAAATGGAGCTTCCTCAAAAAGCTAAAAATAGAGTTGCCATATGATCCAGCAATCCCACTCCTGGGCATATATCCAGACAAAACTATAATTCAAAAAGATATATGCACCCTTATGATCATAGCAGCACTATTCACAATAGCCAAGAGATAGAAACAACCTGAATGTCCTTCAACAGAGGAATGGATAAAGAAGATGTGGTACATATATACAATGGAATACTACGTAGAAACAAAAAGAATGAAATAATGCCATTTGCAGCAACATGGATGGACCTAGAAATTATCATACTAAGTGAAGTAAGTCAGAAAGAAAAATAACATACGATATCATTTATATGTGGAATCTAAAATATGACACAAATGAACCTATCTACAAAACAGAAACAGATTCACAGACATAGAGAACAGACAAATGGTTGCCAAGGGTAGGGGGAGGGACTGGTTGGGGGTTTGGGGTTAGCAGATGCAAACTATTATATATAGAATGGATAAACAACAAGGTCCTACTGTATAGAGCAGAGAACTATATTCAATATCCTGTGATAAACCATAATGGAAAAGAATATAAAAAAGAATGTATAGATATTATAACTGAATCACTTTGCTATACAGCAGAAGCTAACACAACATTGTAAATCAACTATACGTCAATTTAAAAAAACTTTTTTTAAAAAGGAGTGAAATTCTGACACATGCTACAACATGGATGAACCTTGAAGACATGCTAAGCAAAGTACACCAGACACAAAGGACAAATATTGTATGATTCCACTTATGAGGTGCCTAGAATAGGCAAATTCATAGAGACTGAAAAGTAGAATAGAGGTTACCAGGGCTGGGGGAAGGGAGGAAAGAGGAGTTACTGCTTAATGGGTAAAGATTTTCAATTTGAGAAGATGACAGTTCTGGAGATGCAAGTGGTGATGGTGGCAACAGTGTGAATATACTAAATGCCACTGATCTATACACCTAAAAACAGTTTACATGGTAAATTTCATCCTATGTGTATTTTACCACAATAAAAAATGTGGCCTAAAATATGTCTAAAAGTTGGAATCATCTTGCTTTTTTTTCCATTCAGAAATGTATCTTCTACTCATTATATAAATAGGAGTAGGCAATAACACACTTTTATTTTTAAAAGAACCTTCAAAACAAGAGGAATATATTACTGACAGTATAAGTTACTTTCTTTTGATGTAGTTTCTATGTTTTCTTCAAATAATTAACTCAATTTGCCCATTAGGTACAATGTATTGATTGTATAATCCTGAGTTACATTAGTTAAATGTCAATTTGCACTGCATATTACTTTGTAAACTGTGAAGGAATACATATAAGGTACTGCTATTATATTAAATGATACTTACTTTTCACCAAGAGAGCCACAAGTAACATCAGTCAGTAGAGAAAAGGCAAAATTCTCTGTCACTTCAGTAAAGTGACTGAATCCCCTAGTGTCCTTGCGTTTTGGGTTAACAAGAGCACAAAGAATGTCATAGAAAAGATTTCGGCTTTCAATGCTTAATGCTTGCTTCTTTCCTTCAACAGTTATCTGGAAAAAAATCCAAGTATGAAAATATATGTTCAAAAATAAACTGCTTAAATGATATATATGGTATAACTTGTTCTTTATTACCAGTTACTAACATTAACAAAAATAAAGATGAACCTATAAAGAATTTAAGAGAAGTTAGAATCAAAATCATATTTCAAATACATCTGTACTTTAAAAAGCATAAATAATCATTTTATAAAGAAAAGGCATAATCACCAAAATATTTTCTCTTTAATATCTAGATAAAGCCCCAAACAGCTGCATTGGTCACTTAATTTTAACTACAATAATTAACATCATGAGTCAAATTAATCTCACTTTTACAC